>NC_133617.1:441281782-441581782 GCF_048593235.1 Sminthopsis crassicaudata
CCCTCTGCTTGTTTTTCTCCTCATACTCCTTTGACTGGCTGCCCAAATTAAAATCTTTCCTTGTTTTAAAACTTAAAGCCAATTTTATCCCATTGTATTCAATTAGTTGTTCTCCCATTACTTTCCACATCTCTGGCTCCAAACTCTCCTTATTACAAAACCAAGGAGATGTGCACTACAGAACATCTGAGAACTCAGTGATCTGCTTGAGTTACCTACAAACCTTGTTTCTCTACTGACCTAACTAAGCATGCTTCATACTTCCTTAGGGAGGGACACTCTTCTTAGTATTTGCTCCATTTCTGCTGAAAAAGGAAAAGTGACTAGTTTAGCTTTTATCAAATCTTCCCGCTTACCTATTTTTATACCTAACATTCTTAAAACCACAGGGATCCTCTGCTGAACTCACCAATTGTGTCAGTTCAGGTGATGTGTGCCTTATGTTCTAGGGCCAGACATTTAGGTGCCAGAATAGCTTTCTGGAGGACCTCAGTACCAGCTCAAGTTCTTGATCTTAGAAGAAGAGTGATGAGGCAGGACTCACATGGATAGTCAAACATGTTTATTCCAAATTCTTTCTAATACCCTAATGCATTTATATAACCAAAGCAACATTGTGCATGTGCTAACTCAATTTTGCATATGCAGAACCACATAAACAATTTATATTGTATGTAGATGCCTCTTTGTACTTGGTATTACTCTGCTTCAAGTATAATACAGGTTGTTACCACCTCTAACTTCTCAGGAAGGCTAAGAACCCTAAGGGTGGTATGGGGAGCCAAACCAGACACTGTCAGCAGGTTCTCTCTGAGCTGAAGGGTCTTGTACCTCACCCAGAATTCCCCCACTATCTGTGACCCTCTACAAATACCTATTTTCTTCCATGCTAATTTCCAATTTTCCCAGCAGTTTTTGTCAAATAGTGAGTTCTTATCCTAAAATCTGGGGTCTTTGGATATGTCAAACACTAGATAGCTATAGTTATTGACTGTTTTGCCCTGTGATCCTAACCTATTCCACTGATCAACTAGTCTATTTCTTACCCAATAGCAAATTGTTTTGGTGATCACTGCTTTATAATATGATTTTAGATCAGGTACAGCTAGGCCACCTTCATTGCCATTTTTTTTCCATTAATTCCCTTGAAATTCTTGATCTTTTTGTTCCTCCAGATGAATTTTGTTATCATTTTTCTAGGTCTATAAAATAATTTCTTGGGAGTTTGATTACTATGGCACCAGATGTAAGTAGATTAATTTAAGTAGGATTGTCACTTTTATTATATTCTCTTGGCCTATCCATAAGCATTTCATATTTTTCCAAATGATTAGATCTGACTTTATTTGAGTGAAAAGTTTTTTTTTTTGTTTTTTTTTAATAGTTGTGTTCATATAGTTCCTGACTTTCCCTTGGCAGATAGATTCTTTATTTTACATTTTTATACTATTGATAGGTATTTTGAATGGAATTTCTTTTTATATATCTTACTGTTGGACTTTGTTGGTAATATATAAAAATACTGATGATTTATGTGGATTTATTTTGTATCCTCCAATTTTGCTAAAGTTGTGAGTTGTTTCTAATAGTTATTTAGTTGATTCTCTAGGGTTCTCTAAGTAAACAATCATATTATCTGCAAAGGATGATAATTTGGTTTCCTCATTACCTACTCTAATTCCTTTAATCTCTTTTTCTTCTCTTATTGGCGAAGCTAGCATTTCTAATATAATATTGAATATTAATGGTGATAGTGGGCAACCTTGTTTCACTCCTGATCATATTGGGAATGGTTCTAGTTTGTCCCCATTACATGATTCTTGCTGATGGTTTTAGCATGTACTAATCATTTTAAGGAAAAGTTATTTATTCCTATACTCTCTAATGTTTTTAATAGGAATGGGTGTTTAATTTTATCAAATGCTTTTTCTGCATCTATTGAGATAATAATTTGATTTTTTTAATTTGGTTATTGATATAATCAATTATGCTAATAGTTTTCCTAATATCAAACCAGCCCTGTATTCCTGGTATAAATCCTAGTTAGTCATAGTGTATTATCTTAGGGATGACTTTCTGTAAACTAATATTTTATTTAAGATTTTTACATCAATATTCATTAGGAAGATTGGCTTATAATTTTCTTTCTCTGTTTTCATCCTATCTGGTTTAGGTATCAGTACCATGTCTGTGTCATAAAAGGAATTTGGTAGGAGTCCTTCATTCCCTATTTTTTCAAATAGTTTATATAGTATCAGTTTGGTATAATTCACATATAAATCCATCTGGCCCTGAAAACTTTTTCTTTAGGAGTTGATTAATAGCTTGTTCTATTTCTCTTTCTAAAATAAGATTATTTGATTTATTTCCTCTTTGGTTAACCTGGGAAATCTATATTTTTGTAATATTCCTCCATTTCATTTAGATTATCAATTTATTAATCTATAGTTGGTTAAATAACTTCTAATTATTGCTCTGATTTCCTCTTCATTAGTGGAAAGTTCTTCCTTTTCATTTTTGAGACTAACAATTTGATTTTCTTCTTTCCTTTTTCTAATCAAATTAACTAAAGGTTTATTTATTTTGTTGTTTTTTTCCTAAAACCAGCTCTTAGTTTTATTTATTAATTTAAATTTTCTTATTTTCAATTTTATTAACCTCTCTTTTTATTTTCAGAATTTCAAATATGGTATTTAATTGAAGGTTTTTAAATTATTCTTTTTTTTTAGCTTTTTTAGTTGTAATCCCATTCATTGATCTTTTCTTTCTCTATTTTATGCAAGTAAGCCTCTAGAGATAAAATCTTCCCCTGAGAAATGCTTTGGCTGCATCCCATGAATTTTGGTATGTTGTATCATTATTGTCATTCTCTTGGATGAAGTTATTGATTTGATTATCTATGCTTTGTTGTTTCACCCATTCTTTCTTTAGGATCAGATTATTCAATTTCCAATTAATTTTTGGTCTATTTTCTCCTGGCCTTTGATTGCATGTGATTTTTATTGCATCATGATCTGAAACAATTACTATTTCTGCCTTTCTGCATCTGATTTTGAGGGGTTTATGCATGGCAATTTTTTAATAGGTTCCATGAACCACCAAGAAAAAAGTAAACTCCTTTCAGTCTCCATTCAATTTTCTCCAAAGATCTATCATACCTAACTTCTCTAACATTGTTTACCTCCTTAACTTCTTTCTTATTTATTTTGTGATTAGATTTATCTAGTTTTGAGACAGCAAGGTTAAGATCCTCCACTAATATAGTTTTGCTGTATATTTCTTCTTGCATTTCTGAACTTCTCTAGGAATTTGGATGCTATACCATGTGGTGCACTTATGTTTAATGTTTCTATTATTTCATTATCTATAGTGCCCTTAGTAAGATATACTTTCCTTCCTTATCTCTTTTAATTAGCTCTATCTTTGCTTTTACTTGATATGAGAGCAAGATTGCTACCCTTGATTTTTTTTAATTCACCTGAAGCATAATAGATTCTGCTCCAGTCCTTTACCTTCACTCTATATATCACTCTGCTTTAAATGTGTTTCTTGTAAACAATAATGTTTTATAGGATTCTGGCTTTTAATCCAGTCTTCTCTCTGCTTATGTTTTATGGGATAATTCATCCCATTCACACTCACAATTAAAATAATTAATTCTACATTTCATGCCATCTTATTTACCCTAAATTATGCTTTTTTCTTTCCTTTCCCCCTTTCTTTCCTCCCCAGTACTTTACTTCTGATCATCATTTCCCTCAAACAGTCCTTTAGAGCCCCTCCCTCTGTCTAACACAGTTATCCTACTACTTCTCCTACTCTATTAGCCTTCCCCTTTCTTTTCCCTTTTCCCATTCCACTTTCCTATAAGGTGAGATAAGTTTTTCTGTGAAGCCAAATATGTCTGATATTCTCTCTTTGAGCCAAATCTGATGAGAGTAAGATTCACACAGTGCTCATCCCTGTCCCTTCTTTCTCTCAATTATAATAATTCATGAGATGTAATTTCCCTTATTTTACCTCCATGCTCCTCTTTTCCAATACAATCACCTTTCCACCTCTAGTTTCTTTTTCATATTATCATAATAAAGTCAAATTATACCCTCCACTCTCTAAGTATACTCATAACAGAAATATAGTTCTCAAGAGTTCTTTCCTTTTTATCTGTTTTTGCTTCTCTAGAGTTCTGTATTTGGAGATCAATTTTTTTTTTGTTCATTTGTGGTCTTTTCATCAGAAATAGATGAAATTCACCTATATCATTGAATGTCCATCTTCTTTCCTGAAAAATAATGCTCATTGTAGCTGGATAGCTTATTCTTGGCTGTAATCAAAGTTCCTTTGCCTTTCAGAATATCTTTTCCAGGTTTCCAGACCTTTTGATCCTTTAAGATGGAAGCTGCCAACTCTTGGGTAATCCTGATTGTGGTTCATCTATATTTAAATTGTTTCTTTCTGGCTGCTTGCAATATTTTTTCCTTGGTGCAATAGTTCTGAAATTTAGCCATGATATTCCTTAGAGTTTTAATTTTGGGGTCTCTTTTAGAAGGTGATCAGTGAATTCTTTCAATGGCTGTTTTATCTTCTAATTCCAAGATATCAGATGACCTCAGACATCTAAGACATTCCATTATGATTTCCTGTAAGATAATATTTTGTTTTTTTTTTTTTTTTTTATCATGGCTTCCAGGAAGTCCAATAATCCTTAGATTGTCTCTCCTATATCTGTTTTACAGGTCAGTTGTTTTTCCTAGGAGGCTATTTTCTTCTATTTTTTCATGTTTTTGATTTTGTTTGATCCTTGAAATCTTATTGAGTCCTTCATTTCCATTTGTTCAATTCTAATTTTTATTATATTATTTTTCTTTAATTACCTTTTTTAGCTCCTTTTGAATTTGACCAATTGAATTGTTTTGTTCATTGCATTTTTTTTCCATTTCACAAATTCTATTTTTTCAGAGAATTAGTATCTTTTTCATATCTATTTTGTAAGGATTATATTTTTTTCATCCCTTCTTGAAAAGATCTCCTTTCCTTTCCCCATATTTCTTCTAACTCTCTTTTAAGAACCTTTTATTCAATCTTCCAAGAAAATCTTGTGAAATGGGGACCAAATCATATCTCCCTTTGAGCCTTTATCCAGAATTGATTTGCCTTTAGGAACCTCAGGATTTGAGATCTGTTCTTTCTCTCAATAAAAACTGTCTATGGTGAGAGTTCTTTTTTGGGGGGGTTGCTCATTTTTTAAAGGCTTGAGGTCCACTTTTTTTTTGTTAAAGGTTTTTTATTTTCAAAACATATGCATAGATACTTTTTCAACATCGATTCTTACATAGCCTTGTGTTCCAAATTTTCCCCTCTTCCCCCCCCATCTCCTCCTCTAGATGGCAAGTAATCTATGCTATCTATGTTAAAATATGTTAAATTATACATACATACATACATATATATATGTGTATATATATATATACATATATATATGTACAAACCTATTTGTACAATTTTCTTGCTGCACAAAAAAGATCAGATCAAAAAGGAAAGAATATGAATAAGGAAAACAAAATGCAAATGGACAACAACAAAAAGAATGAGAATGTGATGTTGTGATCCACACTCAGTTCCCACAGTCCTCTCTCTGGGTGTAGATGGCTCTTCATCACAAGAACACTGAAACTGACTGACCTCAGTCATCTCATTGCTGGAAAGAGTCATGTCCATCAAAACTGATCATTGTGTAATCCTCTTGTTGCTGTATACAATGATTTCCTGGTTCTGCTCATTTCACTTAGCATCAGTTCATGTAAGTCTCTCCAGGCCTCTCTACAATCATCATGCTAATTGTTTCCTATAGAATAATAATATTCCATAACATTCACATACCATAATTCATTCAGCCATTCTCCAACTGATGGACATCCACTCAATTTCCAGTTTCTTGCCACTATGAAAAGGGCTGCCACAAACATTTTTACACATGTTGGTCCTTTTCCTTCCTTTAAGATTTGTGGTCTGCTCTTAGCAAAGGACCAACAGCTGCTTTATTTTGCCCTGGATTAGTTCTGCTGATTGACTACTGGTGCTGAGTAATCAGGGCTAGGTCCTATTCTTCAGGGGCTCAGTGGTTTACAATTTCCTTTTATAGCAAATCTACTACATCACCCACTTGCAACCAGGACAGAGTAGTTTAAGAGGCTTACAGAAGATTGCCTGGCCCATGGAAGCTGTAATGCTCTGACTCCCCCACTCTACCTCTTTGCCCCAGCTTCCAGAGCTGTGATCTGGTCTCAGTAGATTGTCCCTCTGCCCATTTGAAACAGACCTGTTCTGAAGTTCTTCCAAAGTATCTTCTTCTAGAAATGTGTTGTACTCCAAATATTTGTGGATTCTGTGACTCCAAAAGCAGTTTAGAGTTTTAATCTACTGTTGGTTTGAAAAGTTAGAAGAGGTCACATAAAGTTGTGTCTGCTCTCCCCCATTTTGGCTCTGCCAGCCATTTAATATCTTAATGAGTTGTAGTTGTCATTGTTGTTCATCCAGAACACTGATGACATCACAGAGTAATGATTTGATTTGGCCATGAATTGGATTTAAGTGAAGACAGAGTTGCACAAAGTCATCAACCTTGCTTTCTCGTTGCAAGCAGCTAGCTAAGACAAGTGGAAATCCTGCATTGGAAAATAACCCTTCTAGTAAGTGGACGAACAGCTGTACAAACCTCCTTTAGTAGGACTTTTCTTAACCTGGGAAGTTTCTACATAGACACAGGTCTACATAGCTAATAATTTACATTTCTAAAATATTTTAAAATTAGGGAATATTTAACAAAGCACTTTCTCATATTAGCCTTTTAAGGTAAATAGGATAATAAGCTTCATTTTGCAAATGAGAAAATTGAGGCTTAAAAAAGTTAACTGATTTGCCTAGGGTTACATGTTAACTAGTAAATGTCAGAGCCAGAATTTGAATCCAGTACTTTTGACACCAAAGCCACTGTTCTCTACACCAGTAACAGCACTTTATCATATGTACCTAATCTCCTACGCAAAGCATTTCTAATGTTTGGGATAATTACTATTGGGATAGAGAAAGCTTGATACATTTGTTAAAGAAAATTTGTATTACTACCTTATTTCCTGTTTTTTTAATGCAAGTAATCAAATTGCCACAGGTTGCTTAAAATTATTTACAAAATGATTCACATTTTCATTTAGGAATTTAGGGAAAAATTTCATTTAGGAAAAGATAGAAATAGAACTAGAGACCCAACTAACCCATTCTCTTGGCTTAATTCCCAATTCAAATGATCACTTTTTCTGCTATCAGCATCTGGAGAGAGAACAATGGACACTGAATGAGGATTGGAGTATAATATTTTCACCTTTTTTGTTTGCTTGTTTGTTTGCTTTTCCCCCCCCTGTTTTCTTTTTTTCTTTTTTGGTCTGATTTTTCTTGTACATATACTTAAGAGGATTTAACCTTTATCAGATTGCTTGCTATCTTGGGGAGTAAGATGGTAAGGGAAAGGAGGGAGAAAAATTTGAAACAAAGTTTTATAAAAATGAATGCTGAAAACTATCTTTACATGTATTTGGAAAAATAAAATACTATTAACAAATTATCACTTTTTTCATGATGCCATCTTAGGTCTCCCTCAGCTTGGGCTTTTTATTAATCACTTACTATATGTGTGTCAGGCACTATGCTAATCAGCAAGGTTAAGATGAAAGGCAAAAACAGTCCCTGCTCTCAAAAAGATCATTTTCCCATAGAGGAAGATAAAGATTAGGCTTGTAATTTCATTCAAATAGTAGACTACTAGGTGAGGGTTTTTTTTTTTTTTTAATTTTCCCTCCAATTTGTAAATTTAGAGAATTACTTAGGAGCAAAGTGATTTTCTCAGGATCACACAGCCAGTGTGATTTGGCTTTGAGTCTGATTCTCTATACACCCATGCTGCTTCTAGTGGAACACACTCTAAAAATAAATGGGAACATAAAAGGTATATACAGAGTGCATAGAAGACAACCTTAGAGGGAAAGGCTCTCTGAATTCTCGACACTCTTTGTTTATTATACCTGTGCATCACATCCAACTCATATTTCTCTCAAGACACTCTCCTGTCACATAGATTCAAAGATACATTGACTGGAAGAAGAATTGATTTGGTCTGTAAGACCCACCAGAATTCTCTAAGCAGGCAAAATTGCTTTTTAAAAAAAATCTTGAAGGCATTCCAAAATTGAAAGTGAAGAAACCTCTAGTTCATTTAATAAAATCTTAAAACACAATTTAATTCTAACCCAGTTTGGGGTCAGTAGTCTCACTTAACAAACAATAATAATAAATAATAATGAAATGTTGGTGATGACAATAATGATAATTATTACTGTTCACATTTATGTAATGATTTAAGGTTTATAAAACATTTTCCTCAAAGGTCTCTCAGAAGCAAATAGACAAGCATTTATGTGTGTATATATACATACATGTATGTGTATATATACATACATGTATGTATAGGTATACATACATGTATATATATATATATATATATGCATGCATGTGTATTTTTTGGTGATTTCATCTAGTTTTTTTAAACTCCCAGATGATAATTCTCTCCACTGATATAAGTTGTGCAAACATGGGCAAAATCATTTAACCTCTCAGTACCCCAAATGGCTCTCTAAGATTATAAGTGAAGGCATTACTTTCACTTTACAGGTGAGGAAATCGAAGCTCAGAGGAATTAATGGGTTTTCCATTTGTCCACAGCCACACAAATAAGTGTCAGACTTGGAATTTAAACACAGTTCTGCTAATATCAGGTCAAACATTTGTCCCACTATGTCCTCCTGCTTCTCCAAACAAACTGGACCTGGGGGTTAAGGCTTAATGGTGTTTGTTTGCAAGTTCTTTACAATGACAGTGTTGTGCACATATTCTTTTGCAAAGCATTCTTAAAGGCATTTTCACTATAAAATTTATTCTTTTCACTAATCAAAATAATTCCACTACCTGCTGTGTGAAGATAAGGACTTGCAGCTGTTCCATGGAAATTCCTAGAACAATTCCTGTAGCTACCAAGTTCTCATCTTGGCAGGATTAGACAGGAGCAGGAGACATATGGAAGGTAGGAAAAAAGGAGAAAATGTTCAAAAATGTTCTGGGGAAAACAGAAGATTCTTTTAAAAATTTTAAACCAAAGTCAATACTAGGATGACTGACATAAATGTCATCAGTTTGGATGTGACTGAGAGATTCTGTTGTCCCAGTTGATCATGGCTTGGAAACCAAAAGTCCCCATGGGGAGCACTCATGGAGGTAGGATGAATGATATTAGGCAGATGATCTGTTATGAGCAGCCAGACAGAGAGAATTGAGGAAGACTCCAAGACTGAAAAAATCTGGATGACTGCAGAGCTAGAGGTACCCTCAGTAAGAATAGAAAAGTTTGGAGGGATAAGTTTCCACCTTAAAGATTCTATGAATTAAAACTGAAAAGACAGCAGCAGAAATGTCACTGTAGTGACCCTATCACTTTCATGCTCTTGTACACCACCATAGCACCCAGAGGAAAAATTTTTTTTTAACAGGAAGGAGCCTAATGGCATGTAATAAACAGAACAGATGTTGTACCTTAAGACAAAAACCCTCATCTGAGTTTCTGATACCTTTTGTCAAGCTTCCTCTGTTGGCCACTGTGGATGCCAGAGCTGATCACCTAAAACAAAAAAAGAATATATTTCTGAAAAAGACATTAGGTAAGTCATAAAAAGTCATTCCACTCTGATCCAAGACCTAGACATCACAGTTGACTTTCTTGGGCTGCTTCGTAATGAAACTGAAGTGGCTTAGTAGTTGAAACCTGTCATTGCTGACTTTCTCAATAGCATCTCAGGCAAACCTTCTGTCTCTGCCTAGTGAAGAAAATATTTCAACAACAGGGGAAAAGGGAAATTTTATGATACAAGAGAATGAATTCCATGGCCTGGCCTGGGACCAGTATGGGTAGAAATAATATTTTTTTCTCCTCTTAATCTATTTTGTTCTATGAAAAGAAACCCTACCTCAAGCCCAATTGGGAACTGTCAAGAGTCAATGTAAAAAGGAGAAATTGTAGTGTTTCTGTTTCTACTTGCAATGATAAATTCACTTATTATTCTTTGTGATGATATCAAAGGATGTTGCCATATTCATTCTCTTTATACATACAGCACCAGCTAGAAAGCAATACCAGACAAATGCTATTATTAATCTTCATTTTACAGAGAAACAAATTGAGATCAAATGACTTGACCAAGTCACACACCTAGTGTCTGAAGGTAGATTTAAACTCAGGTCTTCTGGTTTCCAGGCTCAGTCTTCCATCCCCTGCACCACTCACCTGCCTTAAAACATCATAATGTGTCACTCCTGACTATCATTTACTATAGCGTTTGGCATTGTGCCAGAAATAGAAGAAAGAGGACCTTTCTACAATTCAATTCAACTCCACATGCATTTACTAAGCTCTCCTATATACAGGGGACTATAAGGGGATCACATGACTTAATTTTTAGCAACAAAAGAAAAGTTAATTAATCTATCCCCATTATTTTACAAATCTTATATAGATGAAAAAGGATGTAAATCCTGCCCACAAAAAGCCCACAGCATAACAGAAGAATAAGATATGTGCTCAAATTAGTAAAATAAAAAAAAAAGAATTAAGTGAAGAGAGACATCTAAACAATAACTTTCCACTTGAAGAATTAGGGAATGCTTCATAAATAAGGTCAGATCTACTGAAAGGAAACCTGAAAGGATCTGAAAGGAAAACAAAGCTTTTCTTTTAAGATCAAGAGCTACAGCAGACTCTAGAGGTCATCTAGCTTCCTCATTTTACAGACAAAGAGAAAGAGGACTCCAGAAGTGAAGGGGTCTGCCCAAGTTTACACATATGTTGCTGAGGAGAACTGCATTCAAGTTCTTTCACTTCCATTTCCAGATCCCTTTCTCTCCATAATAGAGTGATTTAGCCAGAAATGGCTAATGGGGAGAGCCACCCCAGGGATGGGGAGCACACTGGGAAACATCCAATATGGCTATAACAGATTGTGCAAGGCTAGAGTAAGACTAGAAAGAAGTTGGAAACAGATTATATATCAAAACAAGGTACTTATCTTTATTCTATAGGCAAGAGGAAATCACTGAAGAGTTTTAGTGAGAGGGAAGATATGAGCCAGAAGGAGACTTATTTAACTTAAACAGGTAAGATAAAAATGCCGGGAAAGGAAAAAAAGTTTCTGAGTTCACTCTGGCTCAGTGTATATTTCAAGAATGAAACTATTTGGGAATCATTACAAATTATGGGTCTATCTCCATAACCTCTTTTCTATGCATATAACTATCATTCAGGCCTTGACCACCTCTCACAGCAATATTGTAGGAACCTCTTAATTGTATTTCTTTCCTCAGCTTTCTTCTGATTCCCAATTATCTTCTATGCAATAGCCAAAATGATTTTCCTAAAGTACACATTTTGACCATGTCACTTCAATATTCATATATGGCTCCCTATTACCTCTGTATAAAAAATAAAGTCTTCTTCATAATCCAAATACTTTCTAACTTCCCAGCCTTGCATATTACTTTCCTTGATGCACTGTCTGGTCCAGCCAAACTGACAAACTAATTATTTCTTACATATAATATTACATCTCCTCTCTTTCTTTATAAAGGAGTAAATTGAGATTAAGTCACACACCTAGTGTCTGAGGATGGATTCAAACTCAAGTTTTCTGGTCTCCAGGCCCATTTTTGCCATGGTTTTCCCTGAAACCAAAGATGATTTTCTTCCTCACATCTTCCTTTAGGAATTTCTTTAAGATTGAGTACACTACCACTTTATGCATGGGCCTTTCTTGAAATCTCTAAACCCTTCTCCCTAATTGCCTTACCAGAGCCTTCCTCTCTAAGGTCATTTTGTACCTGTTTTGTATACATTTGGCATATAATACCTATATATGTACATGTTTCCCCTTCCCTACCATCACCTCCTCCCAATGAAAATATAGGTTCCTCGAAAACAGCAATTTTTTTTTTGCTTTTGCTTTTTTATCCCAAAAGTTTGCACAGTGTTTTTTGTTTTGTTTTGTTTTGTTTTTGTTTTTGTTTTTTTCTTTGTCTCTCCTTGGTTTAAGCACTGTGTCTGGCATGTAGCAGACATACTTTTAATAGATGTTGGTTAATTGATTGCTAACAAGCTCATTAAATGGAAGTCACTACTGACAATTCAGACTATAGCTTATCCCTGAATTTTATAATGCAAGAGCCTGATTCTCAAATTCTTGGGCCATGCTTACAATATTCTGGCAAAGTTAATTTACAAACTTGACCTTATATGTTCTGAGGCTACAAGGCTCTCCCTGATTCTGACTATGCTAAACAAATTGCCCAGGGACTCATATCTTCTTAATTCTGAAACTGACTTTCTATCTACCATATCATGTACTCCTTAATTTAATATTATTATTATTAGGAAAAATACCAACACATTCTCAACAAGTTCTGAAGTTCTTAAAAAGGAATATATTATACAGTATACATTAGACCACTGGGCTTAGGACTTCCTCTCCATTCAACTCTCACTTCCAAAAATGTCACAAAGCTTGTTGGCTAGATTCCAAAGAGATGGCCCATCTTTAAAAAACAAAACAAACAAAAAAAAAACATACTTCTGTGAATGGTGCATGATTCTCCACATTTTCAAAGACTGAACTCAGCCTGACATCCTCATACTTGGTCCCATATAGTCTTAGAGATTTTAGGTAGAAGGCTAGGGTTAATGATACTCCCTGCTTCCAATTGAGACCAGATATGCTGTGAGAATATTCTTTTCAATGACATTCTAGAATGTTCTATTGGTCACTCCATGAATTTTAGAAGCAGAGGGAAAAAAAGACTAGTGTTAAGTATAAGCTTTAAAGATTTAAAGTTTCTTTATATTAGATCTGGCTCACAGTATAACAAATTTATAGTATGAAGACTTTTTTGCTGTTCACTCAAGATTAGCAAAAGAGAAATCATAGATCTTGCAAATCCTCTCTTTGAACAAAATCCAAACTGTGTACTGGCAGTGTGGCTCAATGTAGTTCACTTTATAGAGCTAGATTTAGATCCAGAGGGTCATGGTTCAAAATATTCCTATCTTATCTAGTACCTGTGAATCTAAACCAGTGGTGTCAAAATTAAAAGAAAATAGGACCATTAAACCATACATAAGGATCCCTGAAGACTGTTTATTGTTCTTCAGTCATTTCAGCCATGTCCAACTCTCTGATTTTGTTTGGGGCTTTGATGGCAAACATACTGGAATAGTTTGACACTTCCTTCTACAGCTTATTTTACAGATGAAGAAACTGAAGCAAATAAAGTTAGATGACTTTCCCAGGGTCACACACTTAGAGTCTTAATCTTTCTGATTCTAGGCCTGGAACTCTATCCTTTGCATCATCAAGCTCTTCACAGGCTGCAAAATAATTTAGAAAAACACAGTTCAACATCATCCATGATCTCATGTGTTTTTATTTATTGTGAGATATTTCCCCAACTACATTTTAATTTGATTTCTGTAACACTCTGGAGCATTGCCTTTGCTAGCTAGGTGGTTGAGACTTTTGCCTGGGGAAATTAATCTCTATGATTAATAATCTCACTTTAATGAATAATTACTTTGTAATTAACAAGAAACTCAATTATTTCCTCTACAAAGGGTTTACACTGAATGACTTCTAAAGTCCCTCATAACTCTAACACTATGATCCCATGAACTGCAGAGAAAGGACCAACATCCACATTGGATGGATGATAACAACAGCAACTGAAAAGGAAATATTGCTGCACGGGCCAGGACTCAGACCAAGATGAAGTGATAACTTCATGACCTGTGTTCTTAGTTTTGTTCAGCTTTTAGCTGATGAAGCCCTATATTAGCCATTGCTATATGCAAAATCAATATTGCTAGGTGGGTGACAATTTACAGAGACGGGGGAATACCTCCAACATAGTCTCAAAGGGCAAGAGAGTTTGGTCTCCATAACCTAGAAGTAAGAAAGTACTAGACCATATTACTAAATCCAAGACAATTCCAAAGGACTCATGTTGAAAAATACTATTCATCTCCAGAGAGAGAACTGATGTATTCCATACTGAAGCATCCTTTTTTACTTCCTTTTTTTCATTTCTCGCTTGGAAACATGTTTTGCATGATTTCACATGTATAATTGATATCACATTGCTTGTCTTCTTAATAAGAAGGGGAAGGATAGGAGGGAAAGAATTCAGAACTCAAAAAAATTTAAATGAATGTTAAAAATAAATACATTTTTAAAAAATTATTTCTAGGTTTGGATTTATCACAATCAAATATTCGGCAGAACACATGATTCATAATATGAATACCTCACAAAGACACAGAATCAATTCACAATGTTCCAAAATGTCTTAGAATGTTTTAAAACTGAATTCAGTGAATGAATTCAGACCTACAAAATTGGCAAATAATAATCAAAAGCAATAATACTCAATGCAGGTGGTAGTGTAGGTACATTCATTCATCACTAGTGAAACTGCAAGCTTGTAAAATCTTTCCAGCTAGCCATCTGGCATTTCATGATAAGAGTGAGAAAAATAACTAAGTCTTTTGACACACTATTCCATTGGGCAATATACTCTGGAAGTATTAAGAGGAAGAAGGACAGGGAGAATAAGAAAGAGAATGTGGAAGAAAGAGAAAGAGGTGGGGGAAAGGGAGGGAAGGGAGACTGGGAAAAAGATAGGAAAGAGAATGTTAGAGAGAATGATGAAAAAATGTTATGGTATTTTCTGGATTTACATTAATTCATTTAAATGTAAATAGTTGCTAAGAAAGATTAATTGGCTGAATTGATGATCCTAACAATAGATTTATATTTTTAAAGGATGGAAGGGGAAAATATGAATAATAAATCCAAAAAGGAAATAATGGTTGTTACATTAAGGTCTATTATGCTAATCAGTCCATCTTACTATTTCCTTACATTTTCCTCAACTATATTCCTTAAGAAATTTTCTTTTGTTAAAAGAATTTCACTTGGCTTTTGAAGCTATCAACATCACATTTTTAGGAAGGTAGAAGAGTTAGGGTTAGAAGTAAGTGGTTTTGAAAACTGTTTTTGGCTTTCTGTTTCATCATCAGTCTTTTCCCTTCCTCTCCTCTCTATAGCTTCTTCTGTTACTAACTTGGAGAAATAGAAATTTATCTACTATGTTTTATATTTCATCGTTGCTTTAATATATACCCAAGTCTCTTTAGATAGGAGTGTATAACATTTCTAATAAATCATGTCAGCCATAAGCAGCATTACTACCATAAAATAAAACTAAAAAAAATTTTTTGAAGAATATTCTTTTCTCCTTAGCTAGATTCTTCCAAATGATTTAAATGAACTTTAGTTCAAATTGAGACAAACAGGAACAGAAGAAAAGAATCCCAGATTCATTATAGAGTTAACTTGACTTTTTTTCTCCCTCACAGTGAGAAAAACATGACCTTAAATCACAAGCATTACTGTCAATGAGTACTAGAAAACTGAACGAGGTTGAGGGCAGGAAGATCAAAGCTTAGCACCTGGAAAATGCCACATGGTGCAGATTAATAAAACCATACCTTCCATTACATAAATCTTGAGCCAGATTACTCATAGATATATGCACAAAAAAGAAATTACTTAAGGGGTCAGATAACCGATATATAATACACACACTCTCCCCTATCAGAGAGCACTCCTTCACCCTAGATGAGTGTTGACACAGGGCAGTGAGACGTTATCTTTTTTTAAATGTCTTTTGTTTAAAATTGACATTATAGGTTTTGGACCTGTATTCTGTACATCTGCAAGCCAGCGGAAATACCAAGATCTTACATGTTCCTTTGATTGTTACATTTAAGATATCATGTGTGCTACCAGCCCAGCTGCTGCAAGGCATTAAAGCCATTACTCTAGGCTTGTAAAGTACTTTGGAAATACTATAGACAAGGATTAGAGAAGATGAGGATTCCACATGGTTTCAGGAGAGATGATAAACAGAGCACCATGCACTTTAGTTAGGTTGATCTATGGGCTGCATGTGGGAAGCAATATCTTGAGAACTCTTCTTATGAATTTGTGTGTGTGTTAGAGAGAGAGAGAGAGAGAGAGAGAGAGAGAGAGAGAGAGAGAGAGAGAGAGAGAGAGAGAGAGAGAGGGAGAGAGTTTTTAAACTAAACATTTAGTCCATTTCAAGGGAAAGGGCAATATATGAAACAATTCCTTATGAAGCAATTCTTTCTGACACTTAGGAATAGAACCAATAAGAGCCCCAGTTCACAAATTACATATCCTAATGGAGCTAATACTCCTGTTCAGCATCTCTTTGGAATCTAGCCAACAAGCTTTGTGACATTTTTGGAAGTGAGAGTTGAATGGAGAGGAAGTCCTAAGCCCAGTGCTCTAATGTATACTGTATAACATATTCCTTTTTAAGAACTTCAGAACTTGTTGAGAATGTGTTGGTATTTTTCCTAGTAATAATAATATTAAATTAAGGGGTACATGATATGGTAGATAGAAAGTCAGTTTCAGAATTAGGAAGATATGAGTCCCTGGGCAATTTGTTTAGCATAGTCAGAATCAAGGAGAGCTAACTCCAAATCCCACTTTTGATTGACAGTAGCTGTATGCTCCTGGGCAAGGTTCTTTAACCCCTTTGTGCCCTAGACAATTCTTTTAAACTATAAGTTTCTAAGCACATGTAGATCAATATTATAAAGGGGAATTTTTCTATGGTAGTTTCTTAGCTCAATGAAATAACAAATTCTTCCCTTCCCCCCCCAAAAAAAGTATTTGCACATGGGAAAAACATATAATGACCACAGTTAGATGGCACCATGGATAGGACACTGAAATTAGGAAGTCAAATCTGTCTCTGACAATTACTAGTTATGTCAACCTGGGCAAGTCATTTAATTTCTTCCTGCCTCAGTTTTCTCTAATATAAAATAAAGATAATAATAACACATAATAATAATAATTTACAGATTTTGGTAAAGATTAAATAAGATAATATTTCTAAAGAACTTAGTAATAATTTTTTTTCAAAATTGTTTACTGTATACCAGGCACTATTCTAAGTTCTAAGGATACCAATAAATAAATAAATAAACAAACAAACAAAACCACAATCTTTTCTTTCAGGAAGTATACATTCTAATGAAGAAAACAACAAAGTATTAGTTGTTGGCACTTAGTAGGAACTTAATAAATGTTTTCTTCCTTTCAAAAGAAATACAGCAGTTGCAGTGGAAATGTCATTAAATTCGATAGAATCAAAGGATCTAGATTTAAAGTATAATTTTACTTCAGTGTGACTTGTCAGTTTAACATTTATTAAGAGTTTGTTATATACCAAACATGGGAGAAATGTTGTGAAGTTAAGAACAAGACTTAACAATGAATTAGATATATGGGATCAGGAAGGTGAAGGAGTGAAAGATGTTAAGAACCAGGTGATTGGGTGGATGTTAGTGTGTCTGTTCCCTCATTTGTAAAATAAGGTAATTAAAATAAATGATCACTAAGCTTCCTTCTCAGTTTAGCACTATGATCTCATGAATACATTTTGATACAATTAGAGTGATTTAGCTACATTTATATTCATATACCATATGAGGGGTAGCTAGATGGCACAACAGACTTGGAGTCAAGAAGACCTCCTGAGAATCAAATTCATCCTCAGATACCTATTATCTGGGTGACTTCGGGGAAGAATACTTATAGAAAACTTAAGTTCAACAAGATATACTAATTGTACAGTGTCCTAATAATAATAAGGAACCACTGGAGTTTTCTGGAAGTAGTAAATTGCCTTTTCCTATTAAGAAAATCTCTTTGGCATCTGAGTGGAGAATGGATTGTAGTGAGTAGAGATCTACCATAAATGGTAGAACTAGAACTCAAATACTGTGTTTCGGATCCTTAAAAATAATGTTTTTACATTATATCACATAACAACAAATATTTTTCCATGTCTCAGGCAGCCAATATCATTCTTCCATTTGAAGAATTCTTCAGTTTCATGGATCTCTTAAGTCCTAGAGATGTAAAAAGGAATCATCTCATTATTAGCTCAGCTTTACCACATTGAAAAACAGAACATTTTCTCATCACCTTCATTTCTTTCCTGGCTGTATTCCTCTAGATTTCTTCAACATTTCTTCTGCTAAGTCCCTTCAATCTTCCTAGCTTTTCAGCTCTCTTATGTATATTGTCTACTCCCATTGGGTTGTAAGCTTCTTGAGGGCAGGAACTGTCTTTTGTCTTTCTTTATATCTTTAGTACTTAGCACAATGCTTGACACACAAAAGGTATTTTACTAATTAATACAGTAGTAGCCTAATTATGAATGAATTTTAAAAAAACATTTATTAAGCACTTACTATATGCATGTGCTATAATTTAAATATAAACAGAGATGGTGATTACATTATGATCTCAATTCTTCATACTATGTACTTGGGAATTTTTCCATTTGATTCATCTTCCACAAATCTCTATTTGATTATCCTTCCAAATATGAAAAATAAGTCCCGGATTTGTGAAGCAGTGGATCAGAGAAAGTTTATTTCTACTAGGATCATAGACTTAGAATTATAATGGATATTAGAGATCATATAGTCCAACCCATTCATTTTACAAATGAGTAAATAAAAATCCAGAGTCCAGCTAATTTGGTCATTGAATAAGTGACAGAAACAGAATTTGAACCCAGCTTTTTCTGACTCAAAACACAGTATTCTCTCCAGTGTATTCTCCTGCCTTTCAAATATATCCTTCTTAATTAGGTCATATAGGATCATTTAATTTCATGAACTTTTTAAAAAACTTCTTCTTATTCACAAGATATCAAATAGGAATGATATAATTAACAAAGTCTTGGTATTTTATCCAAGCTATGATGAATAAATCAATCAATAAGTGTTTATTTAAGCTTCTGTTAATCGCCAGGCACAGTGCTCAATACAAATCCATAACTGGGGAGGGAGGGAATCTGTTTCCAAGAACATATAATCATATCAAAAGACACAATATATAAACACAAATATTACAGCACATATGTAACATATTATAACATATATATAACATATTATATTATATATAATATAATATAACATAAATATTATTTATTAGGTTGTTGGAGGTGGAGGATCAGACTTTGGGTGGGGAGGCAGGAAGGGAAGGGGCATTTGAACAAAACTTTGAAAGAAGTTAGGGATGCTAAGAGACAGAGGTGAACAGAGAGAGCATTCCAGGAATGCAGGAGAGGCAATGATAAGTCAGAGAGATAAGAGATAGAATGGCATGTGTGAGGAATAACAAGAAAACCAGCTTTTGTTCTTTTTTTTTTTTATTAGGTAAGTGGGAGCCAAATTTCTAAGAGTTTTATGTGCCCAGCAGAAAAATTTGTTTGTAAATCTAGGGAGAAGAGAGGGGCACTAAAGATAATTGAGTAGAAGAGTGACATCAACAGATCTATACTTTAGGAATATCATTTTGGCAGTAGTGAAGGAAACCTCAAATTCATTGGTTATAAGAAATAACTCACACATTTCAATTAATCATATATGTACATAAATACTTGTTTGTGTCTGGGGGTAGAGGTGTATTATTATAGGCCAGAACTCTGAACTTAAAACAAGGATTCTTATAAGATGCTAATTCAGTGGAATTGATGAGACAATAGTTATCTAGTTTAGCATGATGATTAATAGTTATCTAAGTTCAGTATGATTGATTCAATCTTACAACAAATAATGGTTTCCTAGTGATATAATGATTAGTTTATACTCAGTGTAGAGCATATAAACTGGGAGCCTCAGCCAGAGTGAGGGCAGAGAAGACAGCAAACTGGAGGCTCTTGGAGCCAAGGAAAGAGAGATTCATTTCCATCTTCATCAGCCTTGTGGTGGGTGGCCTGGTCTCCTGAATTTTCTCCACTGAAACCAAGACCCCAGAAGGCCTTTAAGAAGGCTAACTGGGCCCCAGGAAAGGAGACAAGACTTTGAAAAAGACAATAAAGACTTTTGGACTTTAACATCTGGCTATTGTCGTGGTGATTACTCTAATTGAAAGGAAGGCTGCTCCAAGACCTCCAGAAAACAAAGAACATTACATTTTGGCTTCTAAATGTGGGACTAAGAACTTACATCTGTACAAAAGTAGACAAGAAGGAAACTTTTGTAAAGGACTATACTAGTCCTTCAGCTGAAATGGGAGAAATGTTTAGAAAGAAGACTTCTTTTCCACTTCAAGGAAAATGTGTTGAATGCTTGGTTAGACTCATAAAAAACTAAGGTTTGATTGCAACTTGGATGCAGATCATTGAACTCTTTGAAATATTAAAATGCACATCTCCTTGGTTCTCTAAGGAAAAAGAATTAGATCCAGACAAGTAGAAATTAGTAAGAGAGCAACTATGTGAATACTATAATAATAATGGTACCGATTCAATTCCTAAAGAAACCCTTTATACATATAATTTAATACAACTGGCTTTAAGGAATTATATAAGTATTAGAATAAAAAGAAAGAGCATAAGGGGGAGGATACTGACTAGGTGAAAAGGATGAAGAATTAGACAAGAAAGAAGTTAAGTACAATTCTGATGAAATTAAGGAGTATGATGCTTCACAACAGGAGCAATCCCCTGACCTACTCCCCCCCCACACACACACACACTTAATCCTTCATGGGTGAAGAAAGAAGGAAGAGGGGGAGGGGCAGTGACACAACGAGCACTACCTAAGAAGCAGCCTATGACAAGATTACAAAAGGCACTAGTCAAAGCTAAAAAAGAAAGACATGGTAGATCTAATTTACAAATAAATGCATATCCTGTTATTGAAGAGTTTGACTCTTCAGGTCAACAGAGGAGAAAATACACTCCTTTTGATCTGGAAAAAATCAAGGATTTTAAAAAGGGTTGCACTCTTTATGGGGTTATATTGTCTTATGTTAAGATAGGATTAGAGAATTTGGCTTTTGAAATTTTAACCCCTAGTGATTGAAAATCTATAGCAAGGACATGTTTAGAACCTGGACAAAATTTGTTGTGACTTTTTGGAGTATAGTGAACTCTGTAGGATATAAGCCCAACGAAATAGGCAAACTGGAGTCAATATACTAATCATCTTTGACCAACTAGCATGTAAAGGTCAGTATGCAGACATTTCAGCACAGATTAATTACCCCATAGCAGCATATGAGCAAATGGCTGCTGCTGCTGCTGCTATAAAAGCTTGGGGCTCCCTCCTAAGAAAAGATAGAGGGGAAGCCTTCACAAAAATAGAGCAAGGTCCAAATGAATCTTTTGCTGATTTTGTGGGATGTCTGCAAACAATTGTCATACAAATGATGGAGAAAATGCAGCTACAGGAATTATGATAAGACAACTTACTAAAGGAAATGCTAATGACATTTGTAGAATTACACTGGAACTACATATACCAAAATGCTCTTTTAGAGGAGATCATAAGACAATGTGCTACAATGGGCACAAATGCCTTTTATACCCAGGATATGATGCAGAACTTGGGGAGACAGGGTCCCTTCTGGCAAGGGATGTCCAGAGAAACTCGTTGATGCTTTCAGGGTGGTTAAGTAGGGCATCTGAAAGCTCAATGTAAGCATAGAGATAGAGTGAGAAGACAAGGTGAGAGAATAAGACCCAAAACTCTATGTACAAAATGCAACAAGGGCTTTCACTGGGCCTTAGACTGTAGATTGACCCAGGGAAACAAGAGGCAGGGTCCAGCTCCAAGACCTCAAATAAAAAACAAGTGGGACATGATGGCAGTCAAGGTTACACCCAGAGAGTCTTTAGAAATTCAGGACTCTGATATGATGGAGGGATTACATGATCTATCAACCAAGAAACAATCAGATAGGAGAAAGGGATTACAACTGGGGAGAATACAGGCTTTTTAACTCAACAGAAGGGCAGTGTCCAGTGCAAGCAGTTCCAAAGTAATTGCCAGGTGATGAGAAGAGATCTAGAAAGTGGTGAATGGAAAGGACTAGATAGGTTAACTGCTTGGGAGAAAGGGTTTGTGTGTATCTCTACAGATGGAGAAAGAATCAAATGGGTGCCATCAAGCACCTTGAGAGAGACAGAAAAAGAAAAAAAAAAAAAACCTTGAAACAAAGAAGACCTAAGAAATACCTGACACTGACTGATTATGAGACTGTTGCAAAACTTCAAAACCAGCAGGAATCATTGGATTCTTTGACACATGAAGGAATGGACAATAGATTGGTTTTGGACTATTTCTAAGACTTATAGACATGTATAATTCCTCATGTTGGTTCATGCTATTTGTTTGTAATAACTCCCATGTTGTATGTATATTTTTTTCAAATGAGACCCTTCAGAAATCCACTAATCTGGTTTGGTTCCCATTTTCCTTTGATTTTCATCTCCCTTCCTGAGACATTAGGGAGGGCGTGATCACCTCCTTTTTCGTGTTTTCACCCATTTTTTGAGCAGTCAGGGAAGGTGTAATCTCTTCCTTTTTGGGGTTCTCACCTCCCTGAGAAGTCAGGGAAGGTATGACCACCCTATGTTCTAAAACAAAAGAAAATGGGAGATGTTATATGCCAGAACTCTGAACTTGAAACAAGGATTCTTATAAGGTGTTAATTCAATGGAAGTGATGAGACAATGGTTATCTAGTTTAGCATGGTGATTAATAATTCTCTAAATTCAGTATAATTGATTTAATCTTTCAACAAATAATAGTTTCCTAGTGATGTAATGATTGGTTTATACTCAGTGTAAAGTATATAAGCTGGGAGCCTCAGTCAGAGTGAGGGCAGAGAAGACAACGAACTGGAGGCGGGACCTCAAGCTCTCTCAGAGCCAAGGAGAGAGAGATTGATTTCTATCTTTATCAGCCTTGTGGTGGCTGGCCTGGTCTCCTGCATTTTCTTCACTGAAACCAAGATTCCAGAAGGCCTTTAAGAAGACTAACCAGACCCCAGGAAAGGAGACAGACAAGACTTTTTTGAAAGAGACAATAAAGATTTTTGGACTTTTAATACCTGGCTATTCTCGTGGTGATTGCTCTGACAAAAAAAGAAAACTTCTCCAAGACCTCCAGAAAACCAAACGAGAACATTACAGTGTATGTGTGTTAATCTTAGTTCAAACTATAGACTCTTATCTTTCTTTCAAATATATGGTCTCTAAAAGAAATAGAAGAAAGTCAATATTATATGCCACAATAGCAGAAATTAGGAAAGAACTTAATGGATAAAAGGAAAGCTCATGGAGAGAATGAGATGATAGAGAAGAGGTGCATAGGGAAAGAAAAGCAAAATGTGAGATTCTCCTGATGGAGAGTCAAAGACACGAAGACAGTGATGAATTCAGGAGACCAGTGTTGAAGATTTAAGAGATTTAACAGAGAGCTCTTGGAACAAATCTTGTGTGGGAACTAAATAAAAAAAAATTCCTCCTTAACATACTACTTCAAATGGTCAAAATCTCACTTGCCTATTGGTTAATTTTTAAAAACTATTAAACATGTCATAATGTTATTACAAACAACAGAGGCCCTAGTTCCCAATAGAGAAGAAGATACATAAGAAATCGTAAATAGTATTCTCCCACATTTTTTAGATAAAAATTATTAATCTAAGTCTTGTTTTTCTTAACAAAGAAAAAACATAAATCAATAACTTTAGTATAGTGAAAGTTCCATTTATGCTAATTATGCTTCTGTCAAACTGATTGACTTATTATTTTCTATATATAACATTTCATCTCCTATATTTATATCTTTGTATAGTATGTACCCACTGCATGGAATATATCTATTGCCTCACCTCTGCCTCTTGGAACCTAAAATTAGTCCAAAGCACACAGCTCAAGTTCTATTCCTTTCAAAAAATGTGTTTTGATTTTTCTAATTATCTGTATCTCAACCTCAAGTGTGATTACTTTGTATTTTCTTTCAATTCACCTTATATTATTTGTGAACATGTTTTATTTCTCCTCATCTTCATATCAATAAAAGCTTCTCAAGGGCACGAAAAAAAAATACTTCTCCTTGGCTGCAAATTGTAGATACCTCAAGAAACTCTCCTTAGCCATGATCACTGAAAGAACCCAAACCCATATTGTGTTATTAAAGAAGCATATTCCAGTGACTAGTCCTGCTCCCAAAAAAGAAGAATCCTCTGCATCATCAAGAAGTGAAGTAAAATCCCTATTCCTCACTTAATAAAAAAAAAAAAAAAGTTAAAACCCCAATATATCTTCTGGCAAAAAAAGAAGACATGGACAAATAATAATGGTAGCAGTAACAGTAATGGTAGTGGTCATGGTTATAAAATGATAATCTAGAGAAATATAGGTCTTTGATTTTAATATCTTTAACATGCCATTTTGGGAAAAGCAGGCAAGAGTTTCAAAATACCCTAGAATGGAATTTTGAGAACAGCTGGACTAGCATGAACTTTGAGGTGCATGAAGTATGAAGTTTTGATCTAGTTTCCTTCCATGCTGAGTGTCCCTTGTATGAGCAATGTTCCCCCCGAAGTCCATGAGAATTTGGCACCTATAGAAAAATAGGTAGTAGAGAATGCCACCCTTTGTTCTCTGGTCTACTTGTCAAGATTCTTTATTTTAAAATAAATTCGTTTTTCTCACTTGTATTCAATTTTTTTTTTTTGCTTTAACTATATTCCTTAGAGTGTGTAATATTTCCCACATATCTTTAAAGGTTTTGTTTAAAAAAAAAAGTCATGATCTCAGAAAATAAGTGTATCTTACACAGTTTGAAGCAGACATCATACTGACAAAAAGCTTTTTATTTTTCAAATACATTAGCTGCACTTAGAACTTCAAGCCCTGGTAGGATTTCCATAACACTTGGGATACCTGCAATTTATGACAAAATAAAATAATACCAGGTCATTTTGGAATGTAAGAATATTTCTAATTTACTGTTTTAACTTTGCTGTAAAAATATACCTTTGTGGATAAGTGAAGGTATCGGGTTTTAAAAGTTATTTTCTCCATAATCATAATAAGGGGCCAGAAATAAAAGTTCTCAATGACTTTTCCATGAGCTTTCACTAAGCATTGCAATCATGTCCAAGATTTAGCTAGAAAAGGATTTTTGCTGAACAGGCCATATTTCCATCTCTCTTGTCCCTAAATTTTGCAACACACAAATTACTTTTGCATAAATCAGCTTTTTCTACTAAACAAATCCAGATAATATATTTAGCTAATGTTTGTGATTTATATATCTAGTTGGAGGATTTTAAAAATCTATTTTGATATCATATTCCCCATTTTATAAAGAATTATATGTACAATGTTTTAAAGTATAATCTTTCCTAACCAATTTGGATTCCTTTACTTCATCTTAAACAGCTCTACATTAAAAATGAACTCATCAAGCTTCTGGTTTTCATATAATATCCACAAATCAAGAGTATTTAGGCAACAAATCTTACAAGGAATTTTAAAAACCTAAACCAAATCTTTTCTTTCATTCAATGTAGTTAGAAAACTTTGAGGAAAATTTGAGTATAACATTTAAAAAGAGGGGAAAAGTTTAAAAAGTTACTTCAAACCCCAAGACAAAATTATTTGACTCTTCTTTCAAACTCTTTACAGCATAGATGGAGGATTTGTTTTTTTCCTTATTCCCATAAGGGAAACCAGAGACATTTCTGAGTGTCTCTCTTCAGGAATCTGATTTTTTAGCATTTGCCAAACAATCTTTAGTCTCTGCTAAATCCATTGGACCCACTGAGCTGTCAAAATCCCCCATCTTAGGCAGTGTGTGCAACACATCAGGGCACAAGTCACAGCATTGAACAGAGATGTAAGGAAAAGACCAGTTCCTTGGCAGCCATTGAAAATGTGAATATAATGTGGCATAGTATCTTATTGGATATCACTTTTGGCATCTGTGGGATTGGAAACCCATCCAATGTCATAGTTCATTTTGCCAGAAGGTAATAATTGACCATGATACTAAATGTAATCCTCCTTCAAATATTATTCCTGGGAATACTTTTCTCATTAAACATTAACCTTCAAATTGAATCCTGCTTCCCTGGTCCAAGAATGAATTCCTTAGTTTATGCTCTAAAAACAAATTGTTTATATAGATAAAAGAAAACTCCTTTCCTTGTGCCTCTTCTCCAGATTCTTCAAGCCCATCTTGTTTAGTTTAGGTATTTAAGTTCATCACTTTATTATTAATAATAATAACAATAACAATCAAAAGACTATGGACAAAGCTGGAAGGGACATCGATGATCAATCCAACATTCTCATTTTATAGATGAGGAAACTGAAGCAGAGAGCAAATAAGTGATTTTCCTTAGGCTACACTGTTATTAGTTATAATAACTTCTGTATAGCATATTAAAGTTGACAAAGCATTTTATATTTTTTTCCATTGGGCTTCACAACAACTCTATGACATAAACACTACAATTATTAACATGCTTATTTTGCGGATAAGGAAACCAAAGTAAATAAGAATGAAAAAACTTGACAAAGGTAATAAAGCTAATAAATATCAGAGGAAGGATTTGAACCCATGTCCCCCAAGTCCAGTCCTAACCATTAAGAACCATTCATGCATTGTTATACAAAGTCAATTCAACTATAGTCAAGGAGAGCAAAGAAATAGTATGTATGTTTTAATGGAAAACATGTTATATATAGATTCAAAGGAGGTCTTGCGTTCACATCCTGATCTACCACATAAAATCTGAATGCCTTTAAGAAAATACCCCTTTGCATCTATGCTTCCTCATCAGTAAAATGAAAGATCTGGGCTAGATTCTGACAGGTTCATTAATATCAAGTGATAATTAATGAGTGAGAGCACATTGATGGAAGCTTGTGAACTATAGTTCAGTATTATAATACTGAAAAACTACTCTTCAGGATCACCTCTAGAATATATCCAAATCAAAAGTGGAGAAGGATTATATTCAGTACTTTAGTAAATTCTTACCTTCTGATAAAATGAGCTATGGCGTTATATAGGTATCCATTCCCCTAGATGCCAAAAGTGATATCCAATGAGGTACCATTCCGTGCTTTTTGACACTCACCTTTAAATTACTACCTAGACATTGTCCATTTCTTTACATTTCTGTTAAGTTCTAACTTCCTTGCTATGTGCAAGTCTATAAACATATTATAGCATAGGATTTGGGGCTCACTTTTCCAACTCCTCTCCATACTGGGTACTGGGTACTCTGAGGATGGAAACATATTTTTCCCTTTAGGGTTCAAGAGGTAGATCTGAGGAGTTGAGGGTAGTTTTCTAGCATTTCATAATGCCCCCACAATTGTGCTCCCAATCATTGAATATCACTTAAAGTTAGTTGGCTATAAGAAATTATTTCACTGGTATGATATAGTAATAATACCTAGAGGAAAACACATACACGCACACAGCTGAGGCTCACTATTAAGAACAGTTAGAATTCAGAGGGAACTGGGCTTAGACTTCAAGAGCATATATGGCAAAGAGGTAATTCATGGTTACTGTCTACTAGAAATCCTTTTTTTTTCCCATTTGTGAGGTCTTGATGAATTTTTGCTTAGGTATGATATAGCTATCTCTTGCCTGTCCTTTAGTTAAGGGCAAATCCTACTCCTCAAGCAATATTTTCCCAGTAACTAAGCTGAAGCTGTCTCTGCAGGCTCACTTCCTCTATAATTCTGAATTAATTTGCTATCTTATCCAAGTGCCAGAGAGTGTTACTGAGTCTCCTAGATGAACCAATAAACATTTATTAAGTGCCTACTATGTGTCAGGCACATACTAAACACTAGGAATAACAAAAAGAGTCAAAAGACAATCCCTGTCCACAAGGAGCTCAGTTGGGACCAGTAAGAAAATGGGAGGAAAAGAATTTAGAGTGGGAGAGGGGCAAGGCAGGAGCAGAGATAGGGAGAGAGAGATTAGTGGAAAGATGTGCTCATAAAGAACCAGGCTGCTAACATTCAGTGATTAAGACCAGTGATTCTTTGCCATTGAGGCAAAGGAATTTATCTTTAAAGAAGATAAATAACCATTGAAAAAGGAGATAAAATTATCTTTATTTACAAATTCTAGAAAGATCACTACCAAACTTCCAAAAAAAATAAGAGTTTCAGTAAAATCCCAGATTTTAAGATAAATGCTCAAACTACTATTTGGATTTCTACATATTGCCAACTAAAACCAGCACGAAGAAATAGAAAGGTAGATTTTACTTAAAACAGCACTAAAATGCATGAAATATTTGGGAATGACTATATGAAAGCACAAATACTACAACAAAACTTTTTTTTTTTCCCCCACAGAACTAGATACCAAAAAACCTGGAGAGATAATTGCCATTAGCAGGATAAAAATTATGGTTTTTTTTTCCCCCCAAATTGATCTTCATATTAATCTTGCCACTGGACATAAATGGCTTTGGAGAGGAAAGTGAGGCAGGTGACCTTGCACAACCTTTCCTCACTTAGATCTAATTCACTTGCCTGTCATGGCATCACCCTATTGATATCATGGCTCTCTTCTAGAACAAAGGACAAAGAATAACCATCTGGTTAAGTATAATTGCCATAAACAGTTTAACATTTTCTTTACCAATCCACTACAGTTCAAAAGATCATGTCATTCAAAAAGGAAATGTCTTTTCTTTCTCATTAAGATTTAAACCTCTTATCAAATGCCTACATAATGACAAAAAGTCATTCTCCAATAAGTATGAGAATTCTTCAAAATACCATATGAAAGAACATTTCAATTCATTGATAATAATGATAATAATAATAATAATAATAGCATTTGTGTAAAGATTTGAAGTTTGTAAAGCATTTTTACAAATACTATCTCATTTGAAACTCATAACCACCCTGGGAGATAACTATTATTACTATTATCCCCATTTTGAAGACATTGAAGCAATCAGACCTGCTTAGCATTACAAGCTGTTGAGGTGTAGGAACAAGGGGGAGAGATCCTCTCTGCTTGGAGATGCAGGTCCAAATGTAAAAGAATTTGTTAACCCTGAAATCTGTGGCAAAAAAGGAAATTTTACTGTTCACTAAGAAACTCTCTTAGCGGGCAAATTCCTAATGAGGACTTTTGCAAAGAGTGTGTTAACAGACCCTTGTTTTATGGGTAAATATTGGCCTGAGGGCTGGGGTGTAATTTGAGCTGATTATCAGATCAAGATCTCCAATTGAATAAAATCATTTTGGAGGCTTTTCCCCAGAGTCCGGAATTTTCTGAAGAGGATCCCGGGATCAGTGGAGGGTGATTTGACCAAGATCTCCAATTGAATGACACCACTTAACTAGGGAAGAGCTTGTCTGGAAAAGCATGCTTCTTCCCAGACTTTTCAGTGTCTGAGACCCCAAATCTAGTTTCAGGGTTCACCCCAGTCAAAACAACCATGTCTCATACTCAGAAAATTGGCAGGGAATAGCAGTTGTACTATTGATACAGTGGACAAAACTTCTAAATTTGAAATCAGGAAAAGTCAAATTTAAATCCTGTCTCAGATACTTACTATTTGGTCATCAGGAAACTTATATGAACTGATAGAAAATAAAGAAAGCAGCCTTTAAGAAAGTAATATACACAATGACAACAACAATACAAATGAAAAATAAAACACTACAAAACAATCAAAAATGAAAGATACAGAACTTGTAAAAGCAAGATTTTCAGAGGACTTTGTAAGTGGGGGAAGGGAGAAAAGAGGAGAAAGTAGCCATGGGTGTTGCATATAACATCAGATTTTTTTTCAATGTATTTATGAATTTGCTGAATTTTTTTCCTTCCTTCTTTATTTTAAATAAATAAAGATATTTTTTGGCACAAATTTTGTTTATTGTTGTTATTGTAATAAATGACTTTCTGGGAAAAGAGAAGTAGTAGGGAGGAAACGGGGGAAATCAAGGCAATATAAAAATTAGAGAAAATAATGAAATTCTCCTGATAGAGCCTTCATCATCGATACATTTATAATCTCAATGCATAACAGTGCCTAGAATCAAGCAGAAGCCCTATGTTCTGATATATGCACAATCAAATTCACTCAGTAGAGGCTCAGATTTTTTTTTTTATTGATGATATCATATGGTTCAGATATAGACAACAAATCAGCAATAGTAGATGATCCATTAGTCATTAGCAGCACCTAATGCCAAATTATCCCAATATAAACTGACATAAATTATAGGCCCTACCCTCTAGGACCCAGGAGCCAGAATTATTCGCAGCTGCACCAGGAGTGTGGTGGTAGCTTTGCCAACATCAGCCACATGGGCAGTAACATGTTCCTTTTGGCTGGGGGCCAGTCCCCAACACACGTGCAGGTGAAGGTACTCCAGGCCTGGGGTCTATGGGCCAAGGGCCACCAGCAGCACCAGAGACGTGTTCATGCTGATCCAGGTGGGCAAGGAGAACTGCAAAGGCCTACAACTGAGCAGATGCAACGTAGTCCTAGCTGGGACCAAAGAGCAGGAGCTTCCACAGAACGGAGGCCAGAGCCAGTACCAGTCCTAGCTGAGGGGGAGGAGGGGGTCCTAGCAGTCCTTGTAGGGAGTTCTACTCCTTACCCAATGCTTATGGCTAGAATTTTATTAAAGGCCACTAAGTGAGCAGTACAATTGTCTGGGATAAGACCTGACAAGATATACATCGTTTATACTAATGCACAAGTTAATGTGTGCTGTGAAACCATCCCAGAGTAGCAAATTTTATTAGCCATGGCTCCAAATTTTACACACGGGTCTCCATTAAAGATAACCAGACTGTTACATAATTGGTGGTGAATTCTTGAAGAAAAAGTTTCTAAAGTTCCTCTTAAAGGACCAACTGTCTTTACAGATGCATCCAAACATAATATTTGTGCTGTATGCTCTTGTGACTTAACTATTAAGAGAGTAATCAGAACTCCTTTTTCAGTCCACTCAGCAGAATGAATTGTACGCAATCATTTTAGCTCTTACTTATTATCTGGGAGACATAAATATAATATCTGATTCGGCCTATTCAGTAGGTATGGTACAAAGAATCGCCACAGCTCAAATAAAATTTGTAGCCTCCAATATATATATCAGCTCTTTAAGGAACTTCAAGAGCAAGTGAGAAAACATCAAGGTAAGATTTATATCTTGTATGTCTACTCTCATAGTGGACTTTCAGGTCCTATTTTTTATGGTAATTCAAAGGCAGATACCCTTCTAACTATGTCGGCCAATACTCCTTTATTTCAAGAAACCCAAGAATCTCATTCTAAATATCATCAGGCTGCCTGAGCTTTACATTTACAATTTGGAATAACAAGAGAAGAAGGCTAGGCAAAATTACCAAACACTTGCCACAAAAATAAAGTCAGATTTAAATAATTGAAAAGACATTAAGTGCTCTTGGATAGGCCAAGCGAATATAATCAAGATGACAATACTCCCTAAACTAATCTATTTATTTAGTGCTATACCAATCAGACTCCCAAGAAACTATTTTAATGACCTAGAAAAAATAACAACAAAATTCATAAGGAAGAACAAAAGGTTGAAGTAATGAAAAAAAAATCAAATGAAGGTGGCCTAGCTGTACCTGATCTAGAATTATATTATAAAGCAACATTCATCAAAACCATTTGGTAATGGCTAAGAAATAGAGTAGTTGATCAGTGGAATAGGTTAGGTTCACAGGGCAAGATAGTGTATAAAAATAGCAATCTAGTGTTTGACAAACCCAAAGATCCCAACTTTTGGGATAAGAATTCATTATTTGACAAAAACTGCTGGGAAAACTGGAAATTAGTATGGCAGAAACTAGGCATGGACCCACATTTAACACCACATACTAAGATTAGATCAAAATGGGTCCATGATTTAGACATAAAGAACTAGATCATAAATAAATTAGAGGAACATAGGATAGTTTACCTCTCAGACTTGTGGAGGAGGAAGGAATTTGTGACCAAAGGAGAACTAGAGATCATTATTGATCACAAAATAGAAAATTTTGATTACATCATATTAAAAAGCTTTTATACAAACAAACTAATGCAAACAAGATTAGAAGGGAAGTAACAAATTGGGAAAACATTTTTACAGTTAAAGGTTCTGATAAAGCCTCATCTCCAAAATAACAGAGAATTGACTCTAATTTATAAGAAATCAAGCCATTCTCCAATTGATAAATGGTCAAAGGATATGAACAGACAATTTTCAGATGATGAAATTGAAACTATTTCCATTCATATGAAAGAGTACTACTCTTTCATATTTCACTACTGATCAGAGAAATGCAAATTAAGACAACTCTGAGATACCACTACACACCTGTCAGATTTGCTAAGATGACAGGAACAAATAATGATGAATGTTGGAGGGGATGTGGAAAAACTGGGACACTGATACATTGTTGGTGGAGTTGTGAAAGAATCTAACCATTCTGGAGAGCAATCTGGAATTATGCCCAAAAAGTTATCAAAATGTGCATACCCTTTGACCCAGCAGTGCTACTACTGGGATTATATCCCAAGGAAATACTAAAAAAGGGAAAGGGATCTGTATGTGCCAAAATGCATGTGGCAGCCCTTTTTGTAGTGGCTAGAAACTGGAAGATGAATGGATGTCCATCAGTTGGAGAATGGTTGGGTAAACTATGGTATATGAAGGATATGGAATATTATTGTTCTGTAAGAAATGACCAACAGGATGAATACAGAGAGGCTTGGAGAGACTTACATCAACTGATGCTGAGTGAAACGAGAAGAACTAGGAGATCATTATACACTTCAACAATGATACTGTATGAGGATGTGTTCTGATGGAAGGGGATATCTTCAACATAGAGAAGAGGGCTAATTCAGTTCCAATTGATCAATGATGGACAGAATCAGCTACACTCAGAAAAGGAACACTAGGAAATGAGTGTAAACTGTTAGCATTTTTGGTTTTTCTCCCTAGGTTATTTTTACTTTCTGAATCCAATTCTTCTTTTGCAACAACAACACAACAAAATTCAGTTCTGCACATATATATTGTACATAGGATATACTATAATATATTTAATATGTATGGGAATGCCTGCCATCTAGGAGAGAGGGTGAAGGGAAAGAGGGGGAAAATTTGGAACAGAAGGGAGTACAAGGGATAATGTTGTAAAAAATTACCTATGCATATATACTGTCAAAAAATGTTATAATTATAAAATTAATAAAAAAAATTAAATTAAAAAAAAAGAGAGAAGAAGCTAGGAGCATAGTAAAAGCCTATACAGCTTGCATTCCTTTCTATGCTCCTACACTCCCTCCAGGGAAGAACCCTCGTGAGACCTAATGAAGTTTGGAAAATAGATGTGGCCCATTATAAATCTTTTGGTCGTCTTGTCTTTTATCCATGTTGTGGTAGACACCGTTTCAGGATTCATTTTTGCAATACCAGAAGCAAAAGAGACAGCCCGAGTGGTCATTGAATTCCTTATAGAAGCATTTACAATTATGGGTGTGCCACAAGCAATAAAAACAGACAATGGACCTGCATATACTTCTAAACATTTTGCACACTTTTGTGTACAGTATAAGATTTTACACACTACTGGCATACCTTTTAATCCTCAAGGTCAGGCAATAGTAGAGAGAAGAAACAGAAACATTAAGATGCTCCTCCAAAAACAAAAGAAAGGGGGAGCCACAGGTAAACCTAGAGAACTTCTAAATTTAGTTCTCTATACCATTAATTTTTTTTAATTTTTGTCAAAGATGCACTGGCTCCGGCAGACAGGTTTTGTAACCCACTGGAAGGACAGTGTCCAGTGCGAGCAGCTCCACTGTCTTTAGATAATCGCCCGGTCATGTAAAGAGACCATGGTGAATGGAAGGGACCAGATAGGTTAACTGCTTGGGGGAGAGGGTTTGCTTGTATCTCTACAGATGGAGAAGGAATCAGATGGGCGCCAACGAGCCGTATTTGCCTTGTCCATTGGAGAGAGACGGAGCAGATCCTTGAAACGAAGGAAAAGACCCAAGAAACATAATAAGATCTTTCAGCCCAGAAACCGCTAGCAATCCCACTTCCCTTTGGTGCTTTTCATCTCCCTTCCTGAGAAATCAGTGGGGGGCATGATCACCTCCTTTTAGGGGTTCTCACCTCCCTGAGAAGTCAGGGATGGCGTGACCACCTGTGTTCTAAAACAAAAGAAAGCGGGAGATGTGAAGGGTTACAACTGAGCAGATACAAGGTAACCTAGCACTTGAGGCTAATTACCAATTGGACAATTCTCTATTAAGATGTTTGGAGAATGATCCTACTTAACTACTCTGTGCTGGCTTGATTGGTAGGTGTGGACAAAGAAGGGGAAGTGAGATGGGTGGATAGGAGGAAGAGTTTCATTCTTTTGGCAATGGAGAGAGGGGAAGGAGGTGAAGAGATTCCTATATCTAATCCCCTGAGAGGGAAAGACCATGAATAAATACTTTTGCTTATCCTGACTCCCTCTGATTCTAAGATATCCATAGTCCCAACAGAGAACTATGAGACCTCGGTGTGGGAGCGCAGCCTGGATGCCCTGGTATGGTGGGAAAAGGCCACCTTTGAGCTGCAACTACTGGGGCTGCCCAATGGACCCAGAAACAACTCCACCTTGCAGCTTACTGTGCTGCACTGAGCCCTGCTCAGCCTTGACAAGTTTCTTGGCCAAACCGAAGTGGACATTCGAGAGTTGCACTAGGACCAGGGCCAATGGAAAACCTAGTGATATACTCTGAAATCAAAACCAGAGAAGGAGAAAGAGAAAGGTGAGATAAAAGTGGACATCCAGTTTATGAGAAACAACATGACTGCCAGCATGTTTGACCCATCTGTGAAGGATAAATCCCATAATCTGTTTGGGAACTGAAAGACAAAATGCCTCAACCATCATCCCCAGCATGGTGCATACAACTGAGAGTGATGACGACTCTCCCACCCAAAACAAGAAAAAGAAATTGAATGGAAAGGGAAACTGAGGATTTCTCAGAATAATAATTTTGGGTAATTCAAGACTCAGCACCAAGGATCTGTTTAATCGTTAGGCTCTGGGAAGAAGATCAAACACTTGCTCTTCCAGCAGAAAACATTTAAGAGATAACCCCCCTGACCTTTACTCAACTACTTAGAGAAGAACCTACCTAATTATTTAATAGTCTGGAGATATTCAAGAAGCCTCTAAACTGACTATCTCTATTTGTTAGCTATCTCTATTTGAGAAAAGCCTGAGGAAACCAAGTCCCCATAGTTATTTTATCTCTAAATAAATCTCCTTAGAAATTGATTATTAACCTTTGAAGCAGATCCTTTTTTGAAACATTTATTGCTTAACCAAGACCCTAGTACCACAGAAGCCCATCTGTATTCGAAAGACAAATAAAGGAATAAAGGTTGAATTTGCCAATGATTTTAGGACGATTAACAGGAGATGGATGAGAGAATAATTTCTATAATCTTTTTTTTCTTGACTATTTAAACCATCTATTAACCTCTGTAAAATCAGTCCCTTTTCCTTGAGTACTCAGGGAACAGAACCCCCATCCCTTCTCGAAGATTCTAATAACACTTCTAATTTTCACTTTGAGAAATCTCTGAATAGTCATTTTGAGTCAGGGGTTATGTTGCCCTCCCACACAAAATCAAAGATCAAAACCTTATTTTCTAGGTCTTGTTTGCAGAAAACACCCTTTTCCCAGTCCATGTGCATCCTTCCCACAGCTAAGCCTGAGAAACTGACTCCACCCGAGAGACTTCCAGTCCCTATGGGAAGATGATGTGGAGGATGAATCTTCTTCACCCTGCAGCAGTATGTCTCACCAGAGAACAGCAAGTGTAGCCATCTTACAAACCAGTTAGTGAAGATGTAAACGTGATCCTTGTGAATACAGAAACTGAGCAAGAAAGTAAGGAGAACAAAAGGCAGGAGAACAAGAAGTCCTCTCTTCTCTCTCTGGTCACAGGAAAAAAAAAATTATCAGAAACAGTGAGACCGAGAGCATCAGCATTTCTGGTGTCTTTAAGAAGGATAAAGAAATCAAGCCTGTGGAACACATGGTAAAAGAAAGAGAAGAAGACTTCTTGAAATTCCAGTGAAATATCTTGATGAGAAGCCTGAGAAGCCTGAAGACTTGTCAGCCTCTCTCTCTAGACAGAGCAAATCTCCAAGCCCTTTTGAGGAGGTGACCAGGATGCAGTCTGGAGCAGAGCCTGACCCTGAGCTAAGCCCAGGTCACCTGCCATTTCTACAAGGAGGCCCCAAACCAAAGCTTTCAAGCCCAGAACTCATCTTGTGAAACCTATGAATACATAACAAAGATCCTTCCCACTGGTTTGGGTACTCTACCATCATCGAGAACTTGCTTAATGAGGCCATTAAAAAAAATACAAGCCATCTGATCCTGAATTTGCTTATACTCAGTTAACTCACAACAAGCTGATCCAGCTGGTCCTAAAACAGAAGAAAACTATAAACAAGAGAGTTCCAGGTGCATGAGCTGGAAGACTACATAGACAACTTGCTTGTCAGAGTTATGGAAGAGACCCCCAACATCCTCTGCTTTCCAGCATAATTAAAGACTAAAGCAAGGGAAGATGTGAGTCATGACAAAAATAAATAAATAAATAGTTTTTAAATAAATAAATAAATATATATATACATATATGTATATATATATAGATATATATAGATATAGATATAGATATATAATTGTCACAAAATAATTACATAAAATTTATATATATGGATATATCCACTGTGGAAATAATTTAAATATAGTGTCCTTTTTTATTCTTTCTTGTCTTTATCAGTTCTGCCGTCAAGCTTTCCCCCCAAAATATGTCATCTCTTCTGAATCTATTATTTGACCTATTTCTTTGTTTATAACATAAGGAGTTGGAGTAGATGTCCTCTGAGACCTCTCCCAAATCTAGTTCTATGACCCTATGGTTTTAGCCTTTCTGTCTCTAAAGCCTATTTGGCAAAGATTCAATGCTTAATAAATAATTATTGAATGATTAATTTTGTTCATAAACAGTGAAAAGAGTCCCTATATCTACAAAATCACAAAATTTTGGGAGTTACAAAATAAATTACATCTGGCCATCCACTCTATTCATGATTTCCTTTACCCCAAAGCCTCAAAGATGTGACTTCAAGTCATTCTACAGTAGCTGGTCTGGTTTATAGCACTGAATTTGTTCACATAGTCAATTGGATACATAAAATGCTTCAAAAAAGAGACAAAATTAATACCATTGACTTAATGCCAATCAGAATGTTATATAGTTTAAATGCTATAGTTTATATAGTTTAAAGAAACTGTTTTCTTCCTAGTGTCCTTTTCTTCCACATTGCTCCTGTCAGAGTAAGAGCAAAAAATAGTATTAGCTAGTGTCAGCAGGAGTTGTGTTGGCAGAGCAGCTGCCCTCTTGGCACAACAAACATGGTAAGGGATACTCTAAAAAGGTTTCAACTAATTCTTGCTGTAATTCTGACTTAAATTGCTCCAGCAGATCTCTTTATGTATCTGTGCTTCCATTTCTTTGTTATCAAAATGAGACTACCAAGACTGACAAGGAACAAATGAAAAATGTATCCACTTTGTAGAGGAATATCTAATATGACTGTAAAGACTTGTAGAGATGTTTGGCTCAATCCTACAAGCCTTTATTAAGTGACTACTGTATACCAGGAGCTATGGTAGATTCTCATGATAAAGAAACAAAAATGAAACAGTTGCAGTCCTGCTAGTGTAACAAAATGCATAGAATGTGCAATTAAAATCAAGCAAGCCTAATGAAATGAGCAGCTTAAGGAAGTTCTTTTAAAAGTAGGAGCCAGCGCAGGTAGGTGTCTGAGTGAATAGAGGACCAGCCCTGAAGTCAGGAGGACCCGAGTTCAAATATGATCTCAGACACTTAACACTTCTAGCTATGTCACTCTGGCAAGTTATTAAACCCCAATTGCCTCGGCAAAATAAAATAAAAGTATGAGCCCAAGTAAGCAACTTAACTAGCCTCAATCTTTGTTGGAGTCTGAATAGTACAGTGAATAAAATGCTAGCCCTAAAGTTAACTCAATCTTCAAACACTTACTAGTTATGTGACCATAAATAAATGGGAATAATGACAGCACCTACTTCCTAGAAGTATTGTGAGGATTAAATGAGGTGATGTTTATTAAGAGTTCTAATCACAGTGTCTGACACAAAGCAAATACTAAAAAAAAAAAAAAAAAAAAAAAAGTTTATTTCAGGGCAGCTAGATGGCACAGTGGATGGAGCACCAGCCCTGAACTCAGACACTAACCTATGACCCTGAGCTAATCACTTAACTCCAGTTACTTTACCCCTTAAATAGATGCTTATTTCCTTCCCTTCCATTTATCAAATGGGGATGATTATACTCACACTACCTATCTCACAAAATTAATACAAAAGCACTACAGTAACCTGAAAGAGCTAGATTTTGAGTGCTTTTCTTTAATAGCATATTTTCTAATTACATGTAAAGGTAGTTTTCAACATTCATTTTTGTATTATTTTGACTTCCAAATTTTTTCTCCCTTTCTCCTTTATATCTCCCCCAAGATAGCAGCAATCTGATAAAGGTTATATATGTACAGCTATTTTAAACATATGTCCATGTGAGTCATGTTGGAAAAGAAAAATAAGAACAAAAGGGAAAAAACACAAGAAAGAAGACAAATGGCAAAAATAGTATACTTTAATCCACATTCAGTCTCCTTAGTTCTTTCTCTGGATAAGAATGACATTTTTCCATCCCAAGTCTATTGAAATTGTCTTGGATCAATAAATACATTGCTGAGAAGAGCCAACTCTATCATAGGTGATTATCATATATTCTTGCTGTTACTGTGTGTACAGTACTGGTCAGCTCACTTCATTCAGCATCAGTTCATGTAAGTCTTTTCAGACTTTTTTTGAAATCAATCTGCCCATCATTTCTTATCATGATTTTATATTAGTAACAAAAATATTCCATCACATTCATATATCATAATTTATTTATCCATTTCCTAACTAAGGGACATCCACTCAGTGACCAATTCCTTTCCACTACAAAAAGAATTGTTGCAAATATTTCTGCATGTGTGGATCTTCTTCCCTCTTTTATGGCATACAGATAGCAATTATACTATTGAATCAAAGGGTATGCACAGTTTTATAGCCCTCTAGGCATAGTTTCAAATTGCTTCCCACAATGGCAGCAGCAGTTCAATAGCATGCTATTCTTATTAGGAGGCATTGTGCTCCAATGCAAAGAATACCAAATGCAGAGTCTCAGGACTTTATTCAAATCTAAGTTCTACTCTGTGCTGTCTGCATGACCATGTTGTCTTGCATGAGCAAGTTGCAAATCTCTAGGCCTCAGTTCCCTAATCAGTAAAATGAAGGAGTTGTAGTCTATGATCTCTAAGTCTCTGATAGCTCCAGAACAATATATGATATCATGTTTCTACTGGCATTGATATCTGAAGAGGTCAGATGTTAAAATATGAGTCTTCCAATATCCTTTTATGTCAGGAGTTTTTAACTTCTTTTGTGCCATGGACTCCAGTTGGCAGTCGGGTAAAATGTATGGAACTTTTCTCAGCATATTGCTTTTAATGTATAAAATAAAAATAAAACAAGCTCCATAAGTGAGTAATGAGGGAAGAAAAAGATAGAAATGGACAAAGAGTGAAGGGATAGAAGGAGGCCTTATCTTCAATAATCAGAAGTTACAAGTAGAAATTTATACAAATGAGAAAGAAGTTGGAGAAATGAATACTGAACTTATGCAGAATAAAGTGAGCAGAATCCAGAGAATACTTTATATTATAATAACAAATACTGTAAAATGAATGATTTTGAATGACACCTCTGATCAATGCAGTGATCAACCTACAATTCCCAAAAAACAATGATTTAGAATACTGCCCATCTCCTGACAGAAAATTAATGGGCTGGATAGGCAGAATGAGACGTGTGGTTTTGGATATGACAAGAGTGGTGATAGAATGGACAAGGGAATGGAAAAGTTTGAGGTCTGTCCCAGGGAGAATTTGAATAATGAAGAACAGAAATAAAGAAAATTAAGAAGGGAAATAATGAATCTATGGGATTAGTAATGGAAAATAGATTGCAGTTAACTAATTATCTTATACCAATTAGCTCTTTTGAATGGCTTCCACCAAAAAAAATGACTACTTCTGCTGATATGGACCTTCATTATTGGTTTGTAATTATATCAGGAGAAAGTATCAGAAAAAAATTCATGAAGAAAGGAAGGAAGAAAAAGGGGCTAGATAAGACCAAAGCAATACATCATCATCATCATCATCATCATCATCACCATGTCTACCTTCTAGACCTAAATAATTATTTTATATTACATTTATGTTATATATTATATATGAAGTATATTATATTATAATTATTTTTATTCCAGATGAATTTGTCTAGCTTAAGGTTTTTTGGAACCTCAATAATAGGAAAGCAGAAAAGCAAAACATTCATGAAAACAGCTTCAAATCCCATGAATATTTGCAACAAAAAAAAAAAAAAAAAAAAAAAAAAAAAAAAAAAAAACTGGCCAAAACTGATAGAAAAAACTATTCAAGAATGGAAAAGAGTAATTTTAAATCGTTTCTGGCGAAGATGATGAAAATATTTAGAGGATCACAGGGATTCTTGATCTAGAGCTGAGGACCTCAGAAGCCATCTAGTTCAACCCTTATATTTCATATGACAAAACTGATGCCCAAGGAAGCTATGTGACTAGGTAATTTAGAGAATGAACATTCATGGCAGGATGTAGATCCAGGCCCTCTGAAACCAAAGCCATTGTTCTTTCCATGATATTGGAGAGAAAGATATTTTTTTTTAAATTTGTACATAAAGAAATACTAAAGTAAGGGCAGCTAGGTTGTACAACGGATAGATCACCAGCCCCGAAGTCAGGAGGACTTGAGTTCAAATCTGACCTCAGACACTTAACACTTCCTAGCTGTGTGACCCTGGGCAAGTCACTTAACTCCAATTGTCTCAAAAAAAAAAAAAAGAAAGAAATAAAGAAAGAAATACTAAAGTAGATTTCAATTCATTCTATTAAGATCAGTGGATTAGAGAATGAGGTCATTGAAATAAATTAAAACAAACCAAACAGGTCATATGGAATGACATAATAAGTAGCTAAAATTATAGAGCAGGAGGAGAAGCTAAATCTGTGCAATATTGGACAGCTGCCCAATTCAGAATCTGCCCATGAGAAGGATATAGAAAAAGGAAATGTAATCAAACCTTAGTTTTAAATGTTCCATGATAGTTTTTTTGTTTTTTGTTTTTTGTTTTTTTTGGGTTTTTTTGCAACCACCTGGCAAAAATGGCAAAGTGTGACTCAAAGATGTTTAGGGGTTCTTATTTAAAAAATAATGGGAGAAAAAGAACCATGATCTTGAGGGGAACCACTCCCTGGGAGGTCAATTTAAAATTTAAAAAAGGCAAATTACAAGCAATGACTTAAAAGTATTCAGAATCACTAATAAGACAAGTAACAATTAAAGCAATTCTAATATTATCACATATCCATAAAATTGTCAAAAGATGGAATAATGTAAGTGTTGAAGGGGTTTTAGAAAGACATGCTAATTTAATGACTGATAAAACTGAATTTCTCCAACCATTCTGGTAAGCATTTAGCTTTATGCAAGAAAAGTTAGCAAAACATAAGCTTTAGGGTTAAGGTAATATATACCTCTTTAGAGTTTCTGGCCATAGGTTAATCATTTGCACTCAACCAGTCTTCCCTGAGTTTGGCCTATATCTCAGGAAAATAGAAAAAACTTCATACTTCTTCAACTTATTTAATAAAGATAAGAAAAAATTTTCAAGATATGTTCATTTATCAAATATTTTTGCTAAAGAAGAGAGGAAAAAAATGTTCAAGATATGTTCACTTATCAAATATTTTTGCAGCACCATCTGGTTAACATATGACCTTTCCCCAACTTTAGGAGAGTCAGACAAGATTTGTCAGCTAACCATATACTTCTCCTGAAATATACTAGGTTCAATTCATCCAGCTGTGCTAAGGGTCACTTTTTTCTGTTTGGGCTCCAAACACCTGAATGGTTACTAGAGATATATTAGCAATGAGCTGAAGTAGACAGACTCGTTAATGTTGACTTTTAACAGTTACTATATACTGACAAACATAAGGGGAAAAAACCTGACTTTCTGACATTGATTTTCAAACTCCAATCAGCAAATATTGAGTGCCTAATATGTCTTAGACACTAGACAAAAACAGAAATGAAAAAGTCCCTACCTTTACTGAACTAACATTTTATCAAGGGATACAACATGTATGCTCCCAACCCCAGCCCACTGTCAAGACAACTGTCTTTTCCACATAGGGACGACTCCATCCTAAACCTGCTTTCCAGATTCATGAGTACCTAGTTAGTATCTCCATTTCTTTGAGGGGAGGAAAGCTAAGCAACCATGTTGCTCAGTTCATTTTTGGCTCAATTCATTCTCCTGACAATTCCCATTAGTTGTCTTGCCCCATGTATGTATGTCCTTCTCTACTCCACTCTTTTCCAACTTTCTGTTAATGTTTTTGTCTTGCCCATTAAAATATTAGGAAGCATTTCATTTTTTTTTTATTTTTAATTGTGAGACCTGGAAAAGACCAGGGTCACCCAATGCATCCTAAGTCATCCCCAGTTATCTTAACTTTTGTTTTGGAGGTGAGATTGAGATTGCTGACTTGGAACTGCTCTGTCTCACTAAAATCCAATTCACATGCAAGTCAAGACATTATCCTCATGATGTCATTAGTGCTCTTCAAGAACAAAGTATGAACAATATTTGTATTTTATTCCCTAGAAATTAGCACAGCACTTGCCACAGGATAAACATTTAATAAATGTCTTATCTATCTGTAAATTTAAGGAAATACAAAGTATATACAAAATAATCCAAAAAAAGTAGAAAGCACTAAAAACCAGGGTAGAACATAGTACCTAAGCTGTTCTTTGAAAGAAAAGAGAAATTATCAGAAGTGAACATGATAAGAGAGTGAAATACAGATATGGAGGATGTTCTTTGCAAAGGTATAAAGGTTTGGAATTCTCAATACAGGGAATAGCTCATAAGCTCATTTGACAACACAGAAAGTAATGAAGGAGTAGTAACAAAACTATATCTTGAAAGTACAAAAGTAGAGAATTTTAAATGTCAGCCTATGGGTTTTGTATTTTATTTTCGATGTGATGTTTTGTTGTTGTAGTTCAATCATATCCAACTCTTCATGCCCCCATGGAACATAGCATACCAATACTGTCCATGAAGTTTTGGAGGGGTTTGTTTGTTTATCTGGGTAAAGAGTAGTTTGCCATTTCTTTCTCAAGTGGATTGATCTCAAACAGAGATCAAGTAGCTTGCCCAAGATCACACAGCTAGTAAATATCTTAAGTCAAGATTTGAACTCAAAACTCCCTGACTCCAAGCCTAGTACTCTATCCATTAAGCCTCCTAGCTGTTTCTAATAATGTGATGTTTTAGGAGTACTTTAAATGAAAAATTATGGAGAATGAAAGAGAAAAAGTATGTTTGGGTTTAGACTTCAACAGATAGCTTCAGCTTAAAACACTGCTAGTACCCAATGGACACAATGTCTTCCATAGGACATGGATCTGGCTTTTAGTTGCTTTAATTCAGCACACTTATGAGAACACATGATGGACTAGAAAATCCTAGTACTAAAGCCCTGAGTTTGAACCTAGCTCTGAAATTAGAAGCATAGGAATTTATCTCTTTAGATCTGTTTTCTAACCTGAAAGTGTGGATGATAGGCAGACCTAGCGTTCAAGTCAGAAAAATCCCTGTGTCCCAGTTTTACAGCTAACAATATTTTTTTAATTAATAGTTTTTATTTACCAGATATTTGCATGGGTAATTTTACAACATTGACAATTGCCAAACCATTTGTTCCAATTTTTCCCCTCCCTCCCCCACCACCCCAGATGGCAGGTCGACCAATATATGTTAAATATGTTAGAGTATAAATTAAATACAATATATGTATACATGACCAAACAGTTGTTTTGCTGAACAAAAAGAATCAGACTTTGAAACAGTGCACATTTAGCCTGTGAAGAAAATCCAAAATGCAGGAGGACAAAATTAGAAGGATTGGAAATTCTATGTAGTAGTTTATAGTCATCTCCCAGAGTTCTTTTGCTGAGTGTAGCTGGACCAGTTCATCACTGCTCCACTGGAACTAATTTGGTCCATCTCGTTTTTGGAGAGGGCCACATCCATCAGAATTGATCATCATATAGTATTGTTGTTGAAGTATACAACGATTTCCTGATTCTGCTCATTTCACTCAGCATCAGTTCATGTAAGTCTCTCCAGGCCTTTCTGAAATCATACTGTTGGTCATTTCTTACAGAACAATAATGTTCCATAATATTTATATACCACAATTTATTCAGCCAATCTCCAATTGATGGGCATCCACAAAGTTTCCAGTTTCTGGCCACCACAAAGAGGGTACAGCTGACAATATTTTTAAGAACATAGTCCTTCAACTAACACTGAATGTGTAATCCTAGAAAAATAACTTAATCTCCCAGTGTTCCAAGCAATCTTCTAAGAATATAAATTGTACAGCAGAGGCTGATCTGCTTAAGTAAAGGAATTTTCCATACAGGAAGTTCTTATATTGATAAAATTACAGATCTTCCTGCTTCTTTAATAGGGTAAGATAGATAGGTAGATGATAGAAAGATTAGATAGATAGGAAAAAAGAAAGAAAGAAAGAAAGAAAGAAAGAAAGAAAGAAAGAAAGAAAGAAAGAAAGAAAGAAAGAAAGAAAGAAAGAAAGAAAGAAAGAAAGAAAGAAAGAAAGAAAGAAAGAAAGAAAGAAAGAAAGAAAGAAAGAAAGAAAGAAAGAAAGGTAGATAGATGATAGATAGATAGATAGAAAAATAGGCCAATAATAGATTAAATGATAGATGATAGACAAATGATAGACTGACAAACAGATAACAGAGTACACAATTTATTTCAAGGAATTAATGTGAGGGACGCATTTTGCTAATCTTCATGGTCTAATTAAATCTGAATCATCAACTGACAATAGCCACATGTTTTTAAATGCAGATATTTTTCAAGCTGCTTGGTGGTGATTTTTCTTCTTTCTTCTTCATAGATTTCTAGCTGCCCAGCATTCATCCTATGTGAAATTTGGGCTGCCTTTGAGGAATTCATACAAGAGAGTCATTTTCACTGACTCCAATAACAATCTCTCTGTATACTGCCATTTCCCCCAATATCATAAACTATTAGTTGATTCTTTATATATATATATCAACCCAAACTATTCTTACCAATCATAAAAATAGGTTAAGTTAGAGTGTGTATGCATATGTATGCCTATGTATGTATGGCATGTCTACATGTGTGTGCATTCATGTGTGTATAATAGATGGTGTGTGGGTGTGGGTGTGTGAGCAGAATTTTCTTCAGAAGGCCTGATAGAAATACTGAGTCAACCTCCAAAAAATGGAAACTCAAGAAAACAATACTAAATATATATTCCATTTTATCTCCTATGTACTCCCAAAGATATTATTTGCTGCCTCTGTGTGTGTGTGTGTGTGTGTGTGTGTGTGTGTGTGTGTTTATGTGTTTCACTCTATCTCATCTATGGTGGAATCTATAAGGTTTTTCATAAGATAAATGGACTGCAAACTCACCCAGGCTCAACTTCAGGGCAAAACAATTCTACCATAAACCTAGAAAATCAGGGTCATAGGTACACTGACTTAGGAGACTCCTGTTCTGTTCTGAGTCTGATACCATCATTCGCTTTCTTTAAGGTTCTTGACAAGTCCTTTAATGTCACTCCTAAAAGTAAAAAACTTTTATTTAATAAAGGAAAGGAGTCCTTTGCCTTGAAGTTTACATTTTATCTCTCCAAAATGTCCACCATCCTTTCTCAACTAATCTCCATGTTTCCCTTAGCACTATTGCATTTCATGCAATTTATTCTGACTCCAACTTACTTCTCCAGGCTCATTATACATGTAAGCTTTTAAAGGGCAAGAGTGCTTTTCATTTTTTTTCTCAATGGCTGGTATATAGTTAACAATAATTGTCAACTTATTATTGACTGATTTATTTTGTATTATCTAAGCATTTCTTGAATCTTTGTATGTGCATCTTTGACATAAATTTCTCTAGAGGAGGGATAATTAACATGTGTTTTATAATTAACATGTGTATCCCTTTGACAAGCATGAACCCTTTTTTTATAATCAAGCTTTTAAATACATAAAAAATAAATATATAGAGTTGCAAAGTTATACTGAAAGAGTATTCAGAGTATTTTACATTTGTAGACGCTAGGCTATAAAGAATATACATAAAATGAATAGACTTATGATTTCTCAAGAGCTTTGCAATTTTCTTTTATTACAAAAAATATGGGATTTCCTTACACTGACATCTTAATCTTTCCATGCCTCAGCCAATGATTTATTGAATTGCTGAGCTTAGCACAGTGTTTGGAATTTGGTAAACAGTTAATACATCCTTATTAACTGACTGATTTTTCCAGTTACCTGTAAAACCAATTTTTTTTACATTTCTTTTTAAAACTTTGAGTTCCAGATACTCTCCCTTTCTCCCTCCCCCCACCACCAATGGAGAAAGCACATGTAATGTTATGCAAAACATTATTATAAAAGTTATGTTGCAAAAGAAAACATAGATTCTTCCTTTAAAAAATTTAAGAAAAATAAAGGGTTTTAAAAAGTATTCTTTGACCTGTAATTAGAAAAAAATCAATTGAAAGAATTGTATTTAGTTCAAATGGTAACTACCTAATAAATGGTCAACATGGTAGCTTGAGTCATCAAGGTGGCACTGGACTTGGAATCAGGAAGATCTGAGTACAGATCTTGCCTCAATCATTTACTAGCTATAAGTTAAGACAAGTCTCCACCTATGAAAAGAGAACAATATACTACACAATCTCTAAGATTCCTTCTAATTCATCAATCTATGATTCTACGGACTGTCTAGTAAGCATTTTCTATGATATTGACTGCACTATAACTTAGGTAACATTTCACATTTTAAACACAGTACCCTAAGTAAATATTTCACATTTTAAAGGTAAACATTTTATGGTATAGTGAGAAGAAAAATGGTTCACAATACTACTGAGCTTATATCCCAAAGAGATCTTAAAAAAAGGGAAAGGGACCTGTATGTGCAAGAATGTTTGTGGCAGCCCTCTTTGTAGTGACCAGAAACTGGAAACTATGTGGATGGCCATCAATTGGAGAATGGCTGAATAAATTGTGGTACATGAATATTATTGTTCTTTAAGAAATGACCAGCAGGGTTTAATATTAGGAAAACTATTAATATAATTGACCATATCAATAATCAAATTAATAAGAACCATATGATCATCTCAATAGATGCAGAAAAAGCATTTGACAAAATCCAACATCCATTCCTACTAAAAACTCTTGAGAGTATAGGAATAAATGGATTATTCCTTAGAATAATCAGGAGCATATATTTAAGACCGTCAGTAAGCATAATATGCAATAGAAATAAACTGCAACCTTTCCCAGTAAGATCAGGAGTGAAACAAGGTTGCCCACTATCACCATTACTATTCAATATAGTACTAGAAATGCTAGCCTCGGCAATAAGAGCCGAGAAAGAGATTCAAGGAATTAGAGTAGGAAATGAGGAAATCAAACTATCACTCTTTGCAGATGACATGATGGTATACTTAGAGAACCCCAACGACTCTGCTAAAAAGCTATTAGAAATAATTCAAAATTTCAGCAAAGTGGCAGGATACAAAATAAATCCACATAAATCCTCAGCATTTTTATATATCACTAACAAAATGCAATAGCAAGAGATACAAAGAGAAATTCCATTCCAAACAAATGTTGAGAGTATAAAGTATTTGGGAATCCATCTACCCAAAGAATAGTCAGGATTTCTATGAGAAAAATTACAAAACACTTGCCACAAAAATAAAGTCAGATTTAAATAATTGGAAAGACATTCAGTGCTCTTGGATAGGCCATGTGAATATAATAAAGATGACAATACTCCCCAAACTAATCTATTTATTTAGTGCTATACCAATCAGACTCCCAAGAAACTATTTCAATGACCTAGAAAAAATGACAACAAAATTCATATGGAAGAATAAAAGGTCGAGAATTGTAAGGGAACTAATGAAAAAAAACTCAGAGGAAGGTGGTCTAAGTGTACCTGATCTAAAGCTATATTATATAGCAGCAGTCACCAAAACCATTTGGTATTGGCTAAGAAATAGACCGGTAGATCAGTGGAACAGATTAGATACAAAGGACAAAAAAGGGTACATCTATAGCAATCTAATCTTTGACAAACCCAAAGATACCAACATTAGGGATAAAAATTCATTATTTGGAAAAAACTGTTGGGAAAACTGGAAATTAATATGGCAGAAATTAGATATGGATCCACACTTAACACCATATACCAAGATAAGATCAAAATGGGTCCATGATTTAGGCATAAAGAGTGAGATAATAAATAGATTAGAGGAACAGAGGATAGTCTACCTCTCAGACCTGTGGAGGAGGAAGGAATTTATGACCAGAGGAGAACTAGAGATCATTATTGATCACAAAATAGAAGATTTTGATTACATCAAACTAAAAAGTTTCTGTGCAAACAATACTAATACAAGCAAGATTAGAAGAGAAGTAACAAATTGGGAAAATATTTTTAAAAGCAAAGGTTCTGACAAAAGTCTCATTTCCAAAATATATAGAGAACTGACCCTGATTTATAGGAAACCAAACCATTCTCCAATTGATAAATGGTCAAAGGATATGAACAGACAATTCTCAGATGAAGAAATTGAAACTATATCCACTCATATGAAAGAGTGTTCCAAATCACTACTGATCAGAGAAATGCAAATTAAGACAACTCTGAGACACCACTACACACCTGTCAGATTGGCTAAGATGACAGGAACAAATAATGATGAATGTTGGAGGGGATGTGGGAAAACTGGGACACTGATACATTGCTGGTGGAGTTGTGAAAGAATCCGGCCATTCTGGAGAGCAACTTGGAACTATGCCCAAAAAGTTATCAAACTGTGCATGCCCTTTGACCCAGCAGTACTACTACTGGGCTTATATCCCAAAGAAATACTAAAGATCGGAAAGAGACATATATGTGCCAAAATGTTTGTGGCAGCTCTTTTAGCAGTGGCTAGAAACTGGAAGATGAATGGATGTCCATCAATTGGAGAATGGTTGGGTAAATTATGGTATATGAAGGCTATGGAATATTATTGCTCTGTAAGAAATGACCAGCAGGATGAATTCAGAAAGGTTTGGAGAGACTTACATCAACTGATGCTGAGTGAAATGAGCAGAACCAGAAGATCACTACACACTTCAACAACAATACTGTATGAAGATGTATTCTGATGGAAGTGGAAATCTTCAACATAAAGAAGAGCCAACTCACTCCCAGTTGATCAATGATGGACAGACGTAGCTACACCCAGAGAAGAAACACTGGGAAGTGAATGTAAATTGTTAGCACTAATATCTGTCTGCACAGGTTACATGTACCTTCGGAATCTAATGCTTATTGTGCAACAAGAAAATGGTATTTACACACATATATTGTATCTAGACTATATTGTAACACATGTAAAATGTATGGGATTGCCTGTCATTGGGGGGACGGAATAGAGGGAGGGGGGGATAATTTGGAAAAATGTATACAAGGGATAATATTATAAAAATATATAATAAAAAAAATAAAAATTAAAAAAAAAGAAATGACCAGCAGGATCACACACACACACACACACACACACACACACACACACACACAAACACACACAATATTAGAAGTCAAGAAGCCAATAGTGGAATGATTGAACAATATATGGTATATAAATGTAATGGGATACTATAATGCTACAAAATATAGTGAAGGTAGTTTAAAATAAACCTGGGGACATTTTCATGAATGTAAGGTGAAGTCAAGAGAAATAGGAGAATAATTTATAAAGACAAATATCTTTGAAATACTTAAGAATATGATCAATGCAATGATCAATCATAATTCTAGAAGACTGATAATAAAGAATGTTGCTCAATTCATGACAGAGAAGGGATAGGACACATTTTTGGATATGGCCTATGTGGGAATTTGTCTTTCTTGATTATTCATATTTGTTACAAATGTTTTATTGTTTTGTTGTTGGGAGAGGAAGGGTGTGAGGGAGAAAAAAGATTCCCATTCATTTTTTAATTAAATTTTTTTTTAAATAAAGGAAAGTAGATTACTTAGCATGAACTTTAGCAAATATTAGGCATGTACTCAGTGAACCAATAACAGTTCCTAATAATCATTACTTTCATTTCTAAATACTCCCAAATCCTACATTGAATAATTCATTATAGAATTTTCCAGTTATTCATATCAAGTTCAGAAGTCTATATTTTCCCAAATATTTTTGGTTCCCCATTTTATTAGGTAAGACATGTACTTTTTCTACATTCCTAATTACTAAACACTTCAAAGGCACTCAATAAATAATAGATGATTTCTTAGTATTTAATCCAGAAAGAAGAGCAAAGAAAAGTACATGTCTTTGGACAATTGTTGTTATCTTGCTTTCACCCATGTTAGTTCAGTAATTATTTAAAGACAAGGCAGGCCAGCAAAGTTAGTAGTATAACCTTAAACAAAATGGAAAGGGGAGATCAAACAGAACCCAAAGAAAAAAGATATATGTAGAAGTTGATTCAAAGTCTCTTAACTCCGGATCAATTTCTTTCTTATGTGGTATTTGAAATTATGCCCCATGTCATCAGCTTTAGAGTAATATCTCCCTCCACATTCATATTGTTTCTCATATTTTTTATCATCATGGTTGGAGGAACTGCTTCAGATCAGAACACTGTGTTACCAATTCAGTTTTTGTCCTGAGAATAAAATATTTGCATTTCCATTATTCACTTATTCCATGAATTATAGGAGTACCCTGGCATACCTCAACCTTTTCATTATGCTGTAATTTGATTAGCTGACCATTTAATTTCTCTCTTGTTAGTGGCTACTCAGTCTTCTGTAGCAAAGATGAATGGCCAAGCAAAACAGAAAATATTGAAAAGGTCAGGGAGGCAGAATATGTAGATATATTTCACAGAACGAGCTATGAAATACAATTCTGATACATTATCCTCTCAACAACAGCAGACAAGGAACAGAAAATCAGTTCTTTCATATTCCAATTTGACTTAATCCATTTATGGAATAGCTGGAAATTCAAAACAATTTGATTGGCCTTAACAAATGATACCCAAATTTGTTTCCTTATCAGATACCTAAAATTTCTTCACTTTCTATTTTCTGACAACTCAGTGATAGATTGTTTGGGCCTATTAGTTCACATTTACATGGATTTGTATGTTATCAAAAAAGGTCATAATTATTTCATCAGCTATTGCTCAAAGCACTTCATAGTGGAGAGGAGCAGGATAATGTTAGTGATAATGGTCTCATTTTGATTTGATTTAAAGCCCAGAGAGTCTTTGATAGCATATAGTTAACTAAATATTTTCCCTGTACTCTCTGCTCAGCTACTATCACTTTACTTTGGGCCTTTGCTTCCTCTCATATAGTCTGTTGTAATAGTGTCTTAAAGATCTCCATGTCTCAAATCCATAATTGAGCTAAAAAGACAAAATAATTTTCCTAATTCACAGGTGTGACTTTTTTTTACAGCCTTCATCAAAAATCTTCAAGGGCTCCCTAGTGTTTATGATATTTATGATATTATTATGATATTACTGGTTTCATCATTATGATATGAGTGTTTCCTCCAGCAATGCAAACCAAAACATAGCAACCTAGTTTTAAAGCTTGAAGTGGCCTTAAAGGTCATCTACTCTTCTTTTAGCAGGTCTATTCCCATTTTAAAGAGGTAATTGTGGCTTAAGGATGTTAAATAACTTAGCCAATGTCATAAAAACAGTATCAGAAGCATAATTTAATCTCAGGTTCTCTGACTCTAAATCAGTGGTCTTTCCCACTGTGCCATGCTCTCTAAAATATGCATTTCTGTGTATCCTTTGTGATACTCATCCATAAGTTCACCACTATTGACCATGCTGGATGTCTTCCTTACTTTCTCGTAATATTTCCAGAATACTAGTGTCAGTACATAGATTCACTGTCCCCTTTTGATTAGTTCCTCTTCTTTTTCTGTCATTCATTTCCTCACACTACTTCATAATACATATCTCATGACATTTCTCCATAATTTCTCATTTGGAATTTGTTGCAATCAGCTTCCATTGCCTTTAGAAAGTTCTTCAGTTTTTGTTCTTCTTGGAAAACAGCAGCATTTTAGCTTTGGCAATAAGAGTTGAGAAAGAAATTAGAGGAGGTAATGAGGAAACCAAATTATCACTCTTTGCTGATGATATGATGGTATACTTAGAGAACCCCAAAGATTCTACTAAAAAGCTATTAAAAATAATCCACACCTTTAGCAAAGTTGCAGGATACAAATCCACATAAGTCATCAGCATCTTTATATGTCACTAACAAAATCCAACAGTTAAAGTTACAAAGAGAAATTCCATTTAAAGTATCTACTACTAGTATAAAACATTTGAATCTATCTGCCAAGGGAAAATCGGAAACTATATGAGCAAAACTACAAAATACTTTCCACACAAATAAAGTCAGATCTAACCAATTGGAAAAAATATTAAATGCTCTTAGATTGGGCGAGCAAATATAATAAAGATGACAATACTACTAATCTATTTATTTAGTGCTAACCAGACTCCCAAAAAAAACTATTTTAATGACATAGAAAAAATGACAACAAAATTCATATGGAAAAACAAAAGGTCGAGAATTTCAAGAGAATTAATGGGAAAAAATTTTAAATGAAGGTGGCCTAGCTGTACCAGATCTAAAATTATATTATAAAGCAGCAATTGCCAAAACATTTGGGTATTGGCTAAGAAATAGACTAGTTGATCAGTGGAATAGGTTAGGTTCAAAGGACAAAACAGCCAATAATGTTAATAATCTAGTGTTTGACTTATCTTTTGGGATAAGAACTCACTGTTTGACAAAAATTGCTGGAAAAATTGGAAATTAGTATGGCAGAAACTAGGTATTGACCCACACTTAACACCATACACAAAGATAAGGTCAAAAATGGGTTCATGACCTAGGCATAAAGATTGAATTTATAAATAAATTAGAAGAACATAGGATAGTTTACCTCTCAGACCTGTGAAGGAGGAAGGAATTTATGACCAAAGAAGAACTAGAGATAATTATAGATCACAAAATTTTGATTATATTAAATTGAAAAGTTTTTATACAAATAAAACTAATGCAGGCAGGATTAGAACGGAAGCAATAAATTGGGAAAACATTTTTACAATCAAAGATTCTGATAAAGGCCCCATTTCCAAAATATATAGAGAATTCACTCTAATTTATAAGAAATCAAGCCATTCTCCAATTCATAAATGGTCAAAGAATATGAACAGACAATTCTCAGATGAATCCGACCATTCTAGAGAGCAATCTGGAATGATGCCCAAAAAGTTATCAAACTGCATACCCTTTGATGCAGCACTTCTATTACTGGGCTTATATCCCAAAGAAATACTAAAGAAGGGAAAGGGACCTGTGTGTGCCAAAAATGTTTGTGGCAGCCCTTTTTGTAGTGGCTAGAAACTGGAAACTGAGTGGATGCCCATCAATTGGAGAATGACTGAATAAATTGTGGTATATGAATATTATGGAATATTATTGTTCTGTAAAAAATGAACAATAAGATGTGTTTCAGAAAGGCCTGGGGAGACTTACATGAACTGATGCTGAGTGAAATGAGCAGGACCAGGAGATCATTATATACCTCAACAACGATACTGTATGATGATCAATTCTGATGGATGAGGCCATCTTCAACAATGAGATGAACCAAATCAGTTCCAATAGAGCAATAATGAACTACACCCAGCAAAAGAACTCTGAGAGTTGGCTATGAAACACTACATAGAATTCTCAATCCCTCTATTTTTGTCCGCCTACATTTTTTATTTCCTTCACAGGCTAATTGTACACTGTTTCAAAGTCCGATTCTTTTTGTACAGCAAAATAACTGGACATGTATACATATATTGCATTTTAACTTATACTTTAACATAGTTAACATGTATTGGTCAACCTGACATCTGGAAGAAGGGATGGGGGGAAGGAGGGGAAAAGTTGGAACAAAAGGTTTTGCAGTTGTCAATGCTGAAAAATTACTTATGCATAAAATTTTTGTAAAAAATAATTAATTAATTATTAAAAAAAAAAAAAGAAAAAAAAGATTTTTGCATCAATATTCATTAGGTAAATTAGTCTATAATTTTCTTTCTCTATTTTGGCTGTTCTTGGATTAGGTCTTAGCATCATATTTGTATCTTAAAAGAAATTTGGTAGGATTCCTTGCACTTTTTTCCCAAAAAGTTTAAATAGGAGTGACATTGTTCTTTAAATGTTTAGTAGAATTCATTTATCAGCTCATCCAGCTCTGTAGATTTTTCCTGTTGATCTCAGCAATTTTTATTTTTGTAGATATTCATCCATTTCATTTAGATTGTCAGAATTATTGGCATATGATTGGGAAAAATAGCTCTTAATTATTGTTTCAATTTTCTCTTCATTGATGGTAAGTTCATTCTTTTTATTTTTGATACTGGTAACTTGGTTTTCTTTCTTTTTTCTAATCAAATTAGCCAATGTTTTATTTATTTTGTTGGGTTGTTTTCCATAACAACAACTTTTAGCTTTGTTTATTAGTTCAATGGTTTTCTTATTTTCAATTTTATTAATCTTTCCTTTGATTATCAGAATTTTTATTTGGCATTTAGTTGGGGATTTTAAATGTTTTTTTTTCTCTAGATTTTTTACTTTCATGTACAATTCATTGATCTTCTCTTTCTCTGTTTTATTCATGTAAGAATCTAGAAATATAAAATTTTCCCCAAGAATTGCTTTAGCTGTATCCCATAAGTTTTGATATGTTGGCTCAGTAATATCATTCTCTCAGATAAAATTATCAATTGTTTCTATGATTTGTTGTTTGACCCATTCATTCTTAGGATTAGATTGTCTATTTTTCCATGACTTTTTTATTACACATAATTTTTATTGTATCATGATCTGAAAAGGATGCATCCAATATTTCTGCCTTTCTGAATTTGATTATGAGATTTATATGCCCTAATTATATGGTCAATTTTTGTATAAGTGCAATGTCACACTGACAAAAAAAATATTTTCCTTTCTAACCTTATTCATTTTTCTCCAGAGGTCTATAGCATTTAACTTTTCTAAAATTCTATTCAACTCCTTAATTCTTCTTTTTTATTTTAATATTTAGATTTATCTAGTTCCAGTAGCAGGAAACTGAGATCCCTCACTAGTACAGTTTTGCTGTCTATTTCTTCCTGCAACTCACTTAACTTCGCCTATAAAAATAAGGATGCTATTCTACTCTGTGCCAATAAGTTTAGTAATGATATTTCTTCATTAGCTAGATAAGCTTTAGCTTTAGCAAGATAAGATTTAAAAGTATATCTCATTTGATTATATTTACTTTTGCTTTTGCTTGGTGTGAAAACAGGATCAATACTCCTGCTTTATTACTTCAGCTGAAGCATAATTTATTCTGCTCCAGCCTTTTTTTATAGACTTTTTTTACAAGATATATGCATGGATAATTTTTCAGCAATGGGATTATTTGCAAATAATCACTTACAAAATCTTCTGTTCCAACTTTTCCCCTCCTTCCCCTCACCCCCTCCCCTAAATGGCAGCCAGACCAATACATGTTAAATATGTTAAAATATATGTTAAATACAATATATGTATACATATCCATACAGTTATTTTGCTGCACAAGAAAAATCAGACTTAGAAATAAGGTTAAAAATAACCTGAGAAGGAAATAAAAAATGCAAGCAGACAAAAACAGAGAGAGTGCAAATGCTATGTTGTGGTTCACACTCATTTCCCAGAGTTCTTTCGCTGGGTGTAGCTGATTCTCTTCAGTATTGAACAAATGAAACTTATTTGGTTCTTCACATTGTTGAAGTGAACCACGTCCATCAAAATTGAGCATCATACAGTATTGTTGTTGAGGTATATAATGATCTCCTTGTCATGCTCATTTCACTCAGCATCAGTTCATGTAAGTCTCTCCAGACCTTTCTGAAATCATCCTGCTGGTCATTTCTTACAGAACATAATATTCCATAACATTCATATACCATACCTTCTTCAGCCATTCTCCAATTGAGGGCATCCATTCAATTTCCAGTTTCTAGCCACTACAAAAAGGGCTGCTATAAACATTTTGGCACATACAGGTCACTTTCCCTTCTTTAAGATACTTTGGGATACAAGCCCAGTAGTAACACTGCTGAATCAAAGGGTGTGCACAGTTTGATAACTTTTTGAGCATAGTTCCAAATTGCTCTCCAGAATGGCTGGATGCATTCACCATTCCACCAACTATGTATCAATGTCCCAGTTTTCCCACATCCCCTAAAACATTCATCATTATCTTTTCCTGTCATTCTAGCCAATCTAAGAGGTGTGTAGTGGTATCTCAGAGTGGTCTTCATTTGCATTTCTCTGATTAATAATTACTTGGAGCATCTTTTCATATGGCTAGAAATAGTTTCCATTTCTTCATCTGAAAATTATCTATTCATATCCTTTGACCATTTGTCAATTGGAGAATGGCTTGATTTCTTAAAAATTCGAGTCAATTCTCCATATGTTTTGGAAATGAGGCCTTTATTAGAACCTTTGACTATAAAAAATGTTTTCCCAGTTCATTGCTTCCCTTCTAATCTTGTCTGCATTAGTTTTGTTTCCACAAAAGCTTTTTAATCTGATATAATCAAAAATTTCTAGTTTGTGATCAATAATTATCTCTAGTTCTTCTTTGGTCACAAATTCCTTCTTCCTCCACAGGTCTGAGAGGTAAACTATCCTATGTTCTTCTAATTTATTTATAATTTCACTCTTTATGCCTAGATCATGAACCCATTTTGAGCTTATCTTGGTGTACTGTGTTAAGTGTAGGTCAATGCCTAGTTTCTGCCCTAATAATTTCCAATTTTCCCAGCAGTTTTTGTCAAACAGTGAATTCTTATCTCAAAATCCAGGGTCTTTGGATTTGTCAAACACTAGATTATTAAAGTTATTGACTATTTTGTCCTGTGAACCTAACCTATTCCACTGATCAACTAGTCTATTTGTTAGCCAATATTCAGTGGTTTTGGTGACTGCTGCTTTATAATATAGTTTTGATCTGGTACAGCGAGGTCACCTTCATTTGATTTTTTTTTCATTAGTTCCCTTGAAAGTCTTGACCTTTTGTTCTTCTAGATGAATTTTATTGTTATTTTTTGTAGGTCATTAAAATAGTTTTTTTGGGAGTCTGATTGGTATAGCATAAAATAAATAAATTAGTTTAGGTAGTATCGTCATCTTTATTATATTCACTTGACCTATCCAAGTCTGCTCCAGCCTTTTATCTTTAAATGCATTTCTCTGCCTCAAATGTGTTTCTTGTAAACAATATATTATAGAATTTTTGCTTTTAATCCATTCTGCTATCTTCTTCCATTTTATGCATGATTTCATCCCATTCTCAATTTTTTAATAGTCATTGAATGATTAGTATGTTGGAATCTTATTTTCTACATTTTTTTGTGTTATAATAAAGATATGTGAAAATGTGGACCAGTAAAGTCAAACTCAAATAGAAGGGGGATTCATAAATCATACATAAGGATCCTTATGGGCTACATATTGAATCATTTTTAAATGTAATATCATCTGTTTTTATTAAATATTTCCCAATTATATTTTAATCTGGTTCGAGGAGCCCCAAGAATATTGTGGGCTATGTATTTGACCCCTCTGATATGAACCATCACATTGTCTCTGCCTGACATTGTAACTCCTTTATCAAGGTCACCTTCTATGTGTTTACATAGCATTCCTACCATTCTTTAATCCTATGTTCTATTAGTTGACCTTGTGTATGTGGGAGTGGGTATTTGTTTGTTTAAAATATATTCAAGATATTGAGAGGGAATACCCTAGGAGCTGGGAGTTTGATAAAAAACTTCATATAGAAAGTGGTAATTGAACCAAATTTGGTTTGGGTCAAAAAAGTAACTAGATTTAGAACCAAAGGAACTCTAGTATTTCTCTATCCCTTATTCATTATGTAGTGTGAGGCAAGTCACAATCTCTCTGAGCCACATATCTATAAAATAGATACACTATTATTTGTTATTGTCTTTAAAAATTTTTATTTTATTCTGAACTTCAGAAATAAAACAAGTATTCTGAACTTAAGAAATAACACATAGTAGAACAGAAAAAGGTGATTTCACAAGAAATTGCAAATCTATTATGTACAAATTGCTATAAAACTTGTCATGTAACTTTTTTTCTTTTTGTCTTCCCTATCTCCCACACCTCCATCCTAGAGATAGCTACTATTATATACAAATATATATATGTATGTGTATATATGTGTATGTGTGTGTATAGAATGTAAAGTCATTCTATACATACTTCTATTTATCAGTTTTTTTCTCTAGATACAGAGAGTGTCTTCCTTCATAGGTCCTTTGTATTTAATTTGGGTACTTATAAGAGTCAAAATGGCTTACTCAAGGCTGTCCTAATTTACAAGGAATTACCAAATTCCAAAAATATGTTCACTAATATAATTCATTATTGTAGAATCTAATATTAATAGTGATCTTAAGTATTTTTTTCATAAAATTTTTTCAAGTAAACAGAAAAAGTACATTTTTAGAACAACAGATAAAGGGAAGAAGCAAATATAATGAAATAAAGTTGGTGAGTAATATTTTATTTCCCTAGAAAATGTATTGTTATTTTTGTTGTTTATCCTTCATTTTTAAAGAGAAACAATGATATCATTGGGGTGACATTTTAACTTATGGATGACTTGAAATTAATTAAGGCAAAATTGCACAAAGCCATCAACTTCATTCCCTCTTCCATACAAGTGAAAGGACAAAAGTCAAGACAACTGGTGATGGCCTAGGACCTTGGAGTCTTCAATGTTTAACCAAGCTTTCAAAGCTTGGTTCCATCTACCAAGATGGCTTACTGAGGGATGGCCAGTATTTATGCTACAACTTCTTAGGGCCACAAGTGAGAGTTGAGTGCCAGATGGACACCAAAAGTGGAAAAGCATCCTTGAAAGAGGTTCAACAAGCCCTCACACAAATCCTTACTGATTCTTCTGATCACCCCAGACGCTATTATATTATAAAGCTTAAGAATAATAAATTTCTAATTCCTTTTCTTAAAATGTTGATTAAAGTAAGATTTAGAGAAATGACAAAACCAAAGTAAAATAGTTATATATCTTGTTTCTCTTCAACAATTGTTAGCAATAACTGCATAATCTAATCTTGGTTCTAGTTCTGGATCTGATGAGAACAATTTACCTTTAGTCTCTTTTGACTTATTCAAGATCTGTGCAGATACAAAGAAGAGACAGAAATAGAAATTATATTGATTTTTTTTCTGATGGTGTTTTTCTAATCAGAAGAAAATAAGAGGAAAAAGAGAGGACCTACCCTGATTCATTATATTATTTGGCTTCTTGGTATATGCTGTTTAATTGTTTTGAATCTATATACAACTGGTCTCCTCACTGACCTTTCCAAGAAGTTTCCAAATGAGTTCCAAAATTGCTATTGAGACTATATTCTTTTCCCATATAGTAGTTTGTCCACATAGTCCATGACAACAACACAAAATAGCCACAAAAGTTTTCATTTTGTAGCAGACACAACCTTAGACCTCAGTCTTCTAAAATAATCCCATGCTAGCCCAGCAGAAATACATAGAGTGTTATTTCATAATTGTACCAAGTATAAAGACAGAGGACACTGACTATTGAAATGGATATGCTAGATAATGTGTAGGCTAGTACATAATGCCACCTGGAGAACATTAAAACCTGATAGAATCACAATCATCCTCTGGACTCTTATTGATGCCTCATTACAATTTCTTAGGCTATGTTACTATGAAATATCTGTGTACATACAATGAAACTGCACTCCTACATATTTAAAAATAATTTGAGAAAAACTAGACATATAATTATGTTATAAATGCCTTTCTGATATTTCATCATGGTGTGAAGGCAACCTTGTCTTGTCAAAGGCTGTACAAGCTTGGGTTGGGTTTGACAAACTAAAAAGATTTTAAGTAGAACTGCCATTGGGAATTCGGCTGAGGGAAGCATGATTCCAAAGAAGACAGAGACTCTGGAATTCCCAGTTATCACCACATACCACAATCATCATTAATCTTGGGACAAAAGACATGTGCGTAGTCTTCCCTAACCCACGTGGGTTCACATTGGTGAGACAGTGGATCAGTTCAAGAAGAAGGGCTTAGCAGTGATAGTTCCCTTGAGAAGTAACCAGCCTGGATTGGAAGAATGGGAGTGTGCATTTCCTGCCCTCCATGGTACTTTCTCCTCACAACAATCCTCTGCTCCTTGTGTTTCTGTGTACTCACTTTATCCACCATAGGAAGATTGTGTTTTTCCACACCTACCTCTGGTGGTGGTGGGGGGGGGGACCCTCAGCTGCTCTAGATAGTGATAAAGTGTGAGGGTCCTTCATCCAAGGTTTATCCAACCTATCTTTGGATTCTCTTCACCAGAAGGTTAATCACAATATAATATTTTTATCTCCAGTACTTAAACTCATGAGTTATGATGTGCTTTGGGATTATAGAAATCATAGTTGAGAATCAGTTCCTCTATACCATTGAACTTATAGATTCCTGAAGTATAGCAGCAAATATAAGTAATGTTACAATAACATCTCCACCCACTGCAGCTAGCCTCTGCATACCATTCGGGGAAGTAGGTACTTTATAGGTTATTTGTATGTACTAACAGATCTAGTATATATATGTCTGCATTCCCATCAATCTACAAAGTATATGGGAACACCTGGTGCTTGCTTAGAAATGGAACTTCTTAAATTTAGAGCATAGATTCTGGGTTAAAAAACATGTCAATTTAACCCAAATGATACCTCTTTGTAAGATGGCTTCTCTCTGGACTACTGTTAGATCACATTCCATAAATGAAATCAGGCACCAGCAGCCCAAGTTCAATTCAGTCATTCTCCCACCCACACTCACCCCTGGTTACCATCACCCAAAGCCTTTCTCTTTCTTCTCACATCTGAACCAGATGTTAAGAAAACTTTATCAGTGACATTTGAGGAATATTACACTTTTAAAAATTAAGGAAACCAGCAAATGAACTTAAAGAAGTGGGAAAATTTTGGTGAATGCCTGCATTGAAGGCTGTGATCCTATTCACCTAGAATTGACTGAAGATTGAAAAAGATGTGGGTTCCAAAGAGCTTTTCTTTTTTTTTTCTTTTTTTTAACCTCCTTTCTCTCTTTTTTTTATTTTATAAATTTTATAATTATACATTTTTGACAGTATATATGTATGAGTAATTTTTTATAACATTATCCCTTGTATTCATTTTTCCAGATTTTCCCCTCCCTCTCTCTGCTCCCTCCCCTAGATGACAGGCGATCTCATGCATTTTATATTGTATCTAGGTTATACAATATATGTGTGTAAATACCATTTTCTTGTTGCACGTTAAGTATTGGATTCCGAAGGTATAAGTAACCTGGGTAGATAGACAGTAGTGCTAATATTTTACATTCAATTCCCAGTGTTCCTTCTCTGGGTGTAGTTGTTTCTGTTTGTTATTGATCAGCTGGAAGTGAGTTGGATCTTCTTTATGTTGAAGATATCCACTTCCATCAGAATACATCTTCATACAGTATTGTTGTTGAAGTGTATAGTGATCTTCTGGTTCTGCTCATTTCACTCAGCATCAGTTGATGTAAGTCTCTCCAAACCTTTCTGAATTCATCCTGCTGGTCATTTCTTACAGAGCAATAATATTCCATAGCCGTCATATACCATAATTTACCCAACCATTCTCCAATTGATGGACATCCATTCATTTTCCAGTTTCTAGCCACTACTAAAAGAGCTGCTACAAACATTTTGGCACATACAGGTCCCTTTCCCCTCTTTAGTATTTCTTTGGGATATAAGCCCAGTAGTAGCACTGCTGGATCAAAGGGTATGATAACTTTTGGGGCATAATTCCAGATTGCTCTCCAGAATGGTTGGATTCTTTCACAACTCCAGCAACAATGCATTAGTGTCCCAGTTTTCCCACAGCCCCTCCAACATTCATCATTATTTGTTCCTGTCATCTTAGCCAATCTGACAGGTGTGTAGTGGTATCTCAGAGTTGTCTTAATTTGCATTTCTCTGATCAGTAGTGATTTGGAATACTTTCATATGAGTAGATATAGTTTCCATTTCATTATCTGAGAATTGTCTGTTCATATCCGTTGACCATTTATCAATTGGAGAATGGTTTGATTTCTTATAAATTAGGATCAATTCTCTCTATATTTTGGAAATGAGACCTTTGTCAGAACCTTTAACTGTAAAAATATTTTCCCAATTTGTTACTTCCCTTCTAATCTTGCTTGTATTAGTATTGTTTGCACAGAAACTTTTTAGTTTGATGTAATCAAAATCTTCTATTTTGTGATCAATAATGATCTCTAGTTCTCCTTTGGTCATAAATTCCTTCCTCTTCCACAGGTCTGAGAGGTAGACTATTCTCTGTTCCTCTAATCTATTTATTATCTCATTCTTTATGCCTAAGTCATGGACCCATTTTGATCTTATCTTGGTATATGGTGTTAAGTGTGGATCCATATCTAATTTCTGCCATATTAATTTCCAGTTTTCCCAACAGTTTTTTTTTCAAATAATGAATTTTTATCCCTAATGTTGGTATCTTTGGGTTTATCAAACACCAGATTGCTATAGATGTATTCTTTTTTGTCCTTTGTACCTAATCTGTTCCTCTGATCTACCGGTCTATTTCTTAGCCAATACCAAATGGTTTTGGTGACTGCTGCTATATAATATAGCTTTAGATCAGGTACACTTAGACCACCTTCATCTGACTTTTTTTTTCATTAATTCCCTTGAAATTCTCGACCTTTTATTCTTCCATATGAACTTTGTTGTTATTTTTTCTATGTCACTAAAATAGTTTCTTGGGAGTCTGATTGGTAAAGCACTAAATAAATAGATTAGTTTGGGGAGTATTGTCATCTTTATTATATTCGCTCGGCTTATCCATGAGCACTGAATGTCTTTCCAATTATTTAAATCTGACTTTATTTTTGTGGCAAGTGCCTTGTAATTTTGTTCATATAATTCCTGACTTTTCTTTGGTATATGGATTCCCAAATATTTTCTCGACATTTGTTTGGAATTTCTCTTTGTATCTCTTGCTGTTGCAATTTATTGGTGATGTATAAAAATGCTGAGGATTTGTGTCGATTTTGTACCCAGCAACTTTGCTAAAGTTGTGAATTATTTCTAATAACTTTTTATTAGAATCTCTGGGGTTTTCTAAGTATACCATCATATCATCTGCAAAGAGTGACAGTTTGATTTGAGAGGATATATTCCTAGACAAGTCTTGGATCCAAACATTTCAATGCTAAGATCACCTGCCATACAATCATGTTATATTTATATTGTTTTCAGCTTATCTCTTCACTTTGAATGATCTTGTGAGGCAATGGGATAAGGATATTTGACCCAAGATGCTGATAATTTTTCAGAGAAGTTGCCAGTCTCAGTTGCAAGAATAAGGGTAAGTAAGAAGGTAAGAGGAAGAAGTTGAAAAAAGGTATACGGAAAAAAGTGGACAAGTAGGGTTAGCAACTGGTCTGTTTCTCTTTTTTTTTCTTTTCTTTTTTTTATTAATTTTATAATTATAAAGTTTTTGACAGTATATATGCATGAGTAATTTTTTATAACATTATCCCTTGTATTCATTTTTCCAAATTTTCCCCTCCCTCCCTCTACTCCCTCCCCTAGATGACAGGCAATCCCATACATTTTACATGTGTTAGAGTATAACCTAGATACAATATATGTGTGTAAATCCAATTTTCTTGTTGCACGTTAAGTATTGGATTCTGAAGGTATAAGTAACCTGGGTAGATAGACAGTAGTGCTAACAGTTTACATTCACTTCCCAGTGTTCCTTCTCTGGGTGTAGTTGTTTCTATCCATCATTGATCAGCTGGAAGTGAGTTGGATCTTCTTTATGAGCAACTGGTCTGTTTCTCATTCCATAAGTTTTTGCTCTCAGGTTTAGCCAATAGAAGAAAATTTATTGAAATGTGGGCTCACTTCATTTTTCCATATAATTGAATATTACTACATCCAGAGAGTTTCATGTAATAATAACATTGAATAACATTTACATGGTATTTTAAGATTTTCAAAGCCCTTTACATAAATTATCTCCCTGGATCCTCACAATAACCCCGTGCTATCATTGTCTACATATTACAAATGAAAAAACTCTAGCTAAAATGTCAAATGAGCTGTCTAGAGTCACACAGCTACTAAGTGACTGAGGGGATATTTGAACTCATATTCCAAACTCCAACTTTATTTCTCTCTCCACTCTGCTACCTAGTGCCAATCATATTTGAAAGCAGGTGTGGGAATAAGAGAGGATAGGGAAAAATGTATCTTAATTTTAGAATGCAGAGAATATGAAAATAGCATAGAAATACAATACATATTATTTGAGTTTTTATTAGTCTTGATAAATCTACTTTCTTACACTGAGTACTTTGCTTGCACTTCTCAAATATTTTCATGCTCAACTTTGTATTATATTTATTTATGTATGTGTCATCTTTTCTACCAGAATGTAAATGTATTGAAGTGAGTGTGTCTTGTCCATTTTTGTATTTTCCATAATGCCTGTCACATAGATCTATTCTCAGACTAGAGTAAGCTTGGTTTAGTCTTAAACTTGTAATCTGTCTCCCATCCACTCTCTGAGCCCCTCCTACTGACTACAGAAATATGCAGGTGATTTAGCCTTCCTCGGTGGATTTGTTTCTCTCAGGAAAGTATAGACCCAGCTCCTTGGACCTAAACCTTAGTGATAAGGCACCAAAGAAGTGATATCTGTATACACAGATTGATAAGAGAGAAAAAATCCTTTCAGCCAGGGCTTTTGGTTCTCGGGATACTGTGAGCAATCCAACAATAATCTTCCCTGCCAGACCAGAGACAGGCAACCAGACCACATTACCAGTGTCACAGTTTGTTTGTCATTGGGCTTTCTTGGCATCCTGCCATCACAAGTAAGGGAAAGCATTCATGAATCACGCATGCCAGCTGCATAAACACAGCTGCTTCTCTTTTTCCAATTAGTGCCTAAATATGCTCTCACTCCTTCCCTCCTTCCCCCACCTCTCTCTCGCTCTCTCTTTCCTTCCTCTCTCTCTTTTATCCTCCCCTCTCTCTTTCTCTCTGCAGCCAGATCCAGGTGAGGAACAGGAGTTAGAGTGACATAGCATCTTGTTTATATAGCTGACTCCACTAGCTATCCTCATTTGAAAGGTGGGGTTTTCTCTTAGCAGCACAATTCTTCTAATTTGCCTGGCTTAGACTTACTCGCTGAACCTTCCTGCCACTCACAGAAATGGAGGCCACTAGAGGTATCTGCTCATCCAGGAATGTCCATGGACCCTTACTTGAATAGGTAGGCTCCAAAGAAGTTACACCTCTTCACACAAATGAACAATGGGAATGGATGCACTATTCTTCAGAATCATCTAAATCTATGATAGCTGCATCACTGTACTGCTTAGTATGAATTTAATTGAGTGCTGGGATTATAAGAATTGACCACTAAACGTTTATTGACTACCCCCAAACATTTTATTAATCATAAATTCTCTTCCATGTTCATAACTAACTCATGATTAATAGATCTTCCTTAATTCTATGAGGATAAAATCAAATGAGATAATATATGTAAAGTTCTTTGCAAACCTTAAAGCTTATATTCCCTACTGTCATTGTTAATAGCAATAATAATAATGGTTAAATGCTACAAAGTTTTCTAATTAAAAATTGGAGCAGAAACAAATGATGACAAATAACTGAACCAAACATTAGTAGACATTGAAGTCTGAGATTTCTATGAAAAAAAAACATATATCAGAGATATTTCAATCTTGTTGGTAGGGGAATGCTTAGAGGATATGTCATCTTCAGCAACATCTTACTGAATATAAGAAGGATTCAGCAACACAAAGAATTCAGTCATTGTAGGTCTTTTTTTTTTTTTCAGAGAGAAATACAAATTTTTCTTTTTGTAGGGAAAAATGAACCTTCAAAAATAGTCATGCTTGAAAACATCAGATACTCATAATATAAATGTCAGAATGTAAAATGAAAAATGAACAGAAAAAAATAAATCACTAGATACATTGTGTCAAAGAACATTATATACTACTTTATGAAATAACATAAAATTTACCTTGAAAAAAAAAATATATATATATACTTACAAAGAGAGAAAGAGGTTAGAGAGTTAAAGATATAAGATAGATAGGTATGTGTGTGCAGCTAGCTCCTGTATATATTCAATTGATTGCCAGCTCAGTCTATAAATGATGTTTTTTGCTCATAAAGAATTCAGCTCAGAGCAAGTCTTTTAATTAATCTGAGCTAGAATCTCTGTAGACGTTGCTGCAGAGAAGATGGTGTAGCTGAGGTATTCATTTCAATTCAACAAATATTTATTGATCACCTATTATGTGCCAGCTACTGCTAAGTGCTAGAGATATAAAGGGGAAAAACTCCCTGCTTTCAAGGAGTTCATAATCCAATTAGGTATGATAATGTGTAAATAATTGTATACAAACAAGATATTTACAGATAACTTACTGAGGGAGGGCATTAGCATTAAAGGGGACTTAGAAAGGGTTCTTGTAAGAAGGTGGAATTTTAGCTGAAATCTAAAGAAAGCCAAGGGAATCAAAAAGTGGACAGGAAGAGATAGAGTATCCAGAAATTGGGGAGGGAAGAGGAGAGAAGTGGATACCAATGATACCCTCTAAGTTAGAAGATGAAATATTTGGGAGGAACAAAATGAAGGTCAATGTCATTAGATCCCTCATGATACCGTAGATAAAAGTAAGATATAAAAAAAACTAATAAAAGGAAAACACTATGGAAAAAACTCTAAGGGGGAGAATCCATTCAATGAAAAAGTAACACCTGAGCTAAACCTTGAGAAGGCAAGGGAGCTCTAAATGACAAAATTGTAGAACTAGAAGGAGTATGTTCCAGGTACAGGCAATGGTTTGAAGAGAGATGAAAGATAGGGCATCAAATTCAAGAACTGGCTAGGAGTCTACTTTGCCTACTTTTCGATTTTATTAATAGGGGTAGTGGGAAATAAGGCTACAAAAATAAGTGGGAATAGGATTAAGAAGAACCTTAAATTCCAGGTTAAGGAGTTTATGTTTTATCCTAAAAACAATTAGGAGCCATTTAAGGTTTTGGCCTATGTTTCTGGAAAAAAAAAATTTCGGCATCTAAGTGAAAGACTTACTTCTCTTGGGAGACCCCAGATCAAAATCCTTTCCTTGGTCCCCATTTTCCTAAATGTGCCACATCTCCTATACTAATAAGAGTGTAATAGTGTGTTAATGTAATAGTGATTATAATTGTAATGTAAAGTCTTGAGAGCAAGATATTGCTTTAGTATTTGTATAATACCTGGAATATAGTAGCTACTTTAATAATGCTTCTTCATTCATTAAAAATAAGAAAGCCAGAAGAGTGATGCATACAAGTCAAGAAAGAAGGGAGTATCCCAGAGGAAGGCTGGTCAAAAGTTGGAAAGGAGTCAGCACGGATGAGGATGGAGGGAAGATCAATAGATTTAACAGTTTAGCAATAACTGGTAAACTTGGAAAGAATAATTCTCAGTTAACAAGTAAATTCAGGAGTCAGAGGACAGATATCATAGATGTGGAGATAGAAGAGTTCTTAAAGATTATCTATCCAAACATATAATTTTAAAAATAAGGAAACTGCGGCAGAGTACAGGTGTTAAGAAGTAGAATCAAGATTTGAACATATACCATTTGACTTCAAAGCTAGCATTCTTCCTACTATACTGCATTGTTTCTGTTGAGAATGGGAATAAGCATTTATATAGTTATATTTTATTTATATTTTATTACTTATACATATTTATAGATGTGTAAATATATGTGTGTGTATATATGCATGTATGTGTATATGTGTATGTATTGTGTGACAGGTACTGTGTTAAGTACTCTTTTCAAATATATTTCATTCCATCTTCAGAACAACCTGCAAAGAAAGAATTTTCCCAAACCCCATTTTACTGTTGAGCAAAGTAGGGCAGAGGTTAAGGGACTTATCCAGAGCTACACAACTAGTGTCTGAGGCCTTATGTTTTGAACTCATTGAACTAATGTCTTCCTGACTCCAGACCCAATGTACTACCCACAGCATCACCAGGTGCCTCTGATAACTCTACCTCCTCTCAAGGAAGATTTGAGATGATGGATAATTAAGATGTCAGGGTCAAGTAAAGGTATTAGGGTAGGGTTAGACCTGAGCATATTCATGCATGTCAGAAAAAAGAACCAATAGATAAGGAGAAATTGAAGATTAGAGAAAAAGAAGGACAATTACCCTCAACAAATGGGATAAAGGGATAAAGAGTTTGGCCTCAATAAGAAGGGCCAGCAGCCAGGTGGGACAACAGAGCACCTGCCCTCCAGTCAGGAGTTCAAATCTAGACTCAGATACTTACTAGCTATGTGAGACTGAACAAGTCACTTAACTCTAATTGTCCCATAAATAAATAAAAAACAAGTAAATGAACAAGCAAATAAATGAATAGCTAGATTATAAATAAAAAGAAAATAAAATAAGGTGAAGGGCCAAATAGAGGCAATTTGGTTCAACACTTATAAAGTATTAAGCCTGAAATCATGAAGACCTCAATTTGAATTTGATTTTAGATGCTGACTAGGATATGTTACCCTGGGAAGGATTTCCCTTCTATCTATCTCCCTTTATTCAACTATAAAATAGGGATAATAACAGCACCTATGTCCTGGGGTTGTTGAGAGGATCAAATGAGACAATAATTATAAAATGCTTAATACAGTGACAGGCACTTAATAAGTGCTTAATCAATGCTTGTTTCCCTCCTTCCTTTTGTCAAAGCAAAGGAGGGAAAAATAGGGTTAACAAGAATGGGTCAAATGAATTAGGCAGCAAAAATATTTTTAGATTTACCATGGTGATTTATTAAAGACTTCCTTCATTTGCTACAGAAACAGTACACAACTCACTCTAATACATTGCTTCCCCTTCCTCCAGGGTCTGACCTCACATTCTAGGGCAACACTCCCACCTCCTTGGTTAGCTTGACAGAGGAAGGTACAAATCCTTCTCCTCCTTCAATGCCTCAGGTCTCTCCAGAATACCTGACTTAACTTTTCAGAACTTCCTTTCCCTCTCCAATACACAACTCCCTCTCTAGAGTAACATTCCTCTTCAATAAATAACTCATATCTTTCTCCAAAATAGCTCCCCTTCTTTCATTGCCCTGAATTTTCTTTTCCTACTGAAGTCAAAATGAGGTCAGAGCACTTGTGTGCATATTTGTGTGAATGAGTGGGAGAGAGGGGGAAGGGGACAAACCTCATTATCTCTCTATTTTATTAATTCATTCTCCTTTTTTATTGTTTTCAAAATCAGAGGTGGAATACACAAGCTGGAACAAATTTCTTTCCAGCCTTTTTAGTCTTTCTTGTGCTTTTTCCATTATTATTTTTATAGCTGAGATTTCTGTGAGGATTCACAGTGAGTCATTTTATGAGGCAGCTCTGTACCATCTGCAGGCAAGAGTTTCCCATCACTCTAGACATTACGTATCTCCTTATGGCAGCCTGGACACGAGAGGGAGATTGCCAAGCCAGGTCATATGCCAGTAGGCCATCACTCATCCGAAGGAGGCGGGCAAGATCTGGTTACAATTAGGTTCAATTCCTGATTTTGGATAGTATGTCCCTGTGGCTGCAGATTCTTTATTGCCAGCTCCCTGCTGGGCTCAGGAGGAGTCCGGGGATGGTATGTATCTGACCAGAGAAGGAACCTAACCTTCTTTTGCCCTTCTTGATGTCCATCTTGCTGTCTATTCCATTTCTCTTGTTCTTTTGGTTTCTCTCTCTCTCTTTCTTTCTCTCTCTCTCTCTCTTTCTTTCTCTCTCTCTCTTTCTTTCTCTCTCTCTCTCTCTCTCTTTCTCTCTCTCTCTCTCTTTCTCTCTCTCTCTCTCTTCTCTCTCTCTCTCTCTCTCTCTCTCTCTCTCTCTCTCTCTCTCTCTCTCTCTCTCTTTCTCTCTCTCTCTCTCTCTCTCTCTCTCTCTCTCTCTCTCTCTCTCTCTCTCTCTCTCTCTCTCTCTCTCTTTTTCTCTCCCCCTTGTATCTTTCTCTTTCTCTGTCTGTATTTATTTCTGTCTCTTTATCTTCCTATTTCTATGTATTTACCTCTTCCATCATCTTCTGTCTTTGCGTGTTTCTCTGGATCTTTCTGTTTTGGTTCTCTGTCTCTGTCTCCTCTCTCACTGTCTCTTTTTCTCTCCTCTTGTCTCATTACTCTTCTCTTGTTCCATAGTGTACACTCTTTTTCCATGATGATCCCATCCCTTTTTTTTCTCTTCTTCTCTCTGTTCTACTGTGTTGTACAAACCACTTATTGTCTCAGGATTTAAAAAAATATGACAAAACAAACCAAAAAGGTGAAAAGACCCAACTTCCAAAGCAGAGAATATCATACAAAAGACACTAATCAGGATTTGTAACTATGTCTCATTGTTAAAGAAAATATGTTTATTCACACAAGAATTGAGGAAAGCATTTAAAAATGATCATAGGAATCAATAGGAACCATGGAAACAAGGAATTAGTCCCCAGCATTTCAAGGAATATCACTACCATCCTCTTTTCTCCAAATTCACTTCAGTACAAGCAGGTATGATGTCTACCATTTCCCATGTATTCCCACTATTGTACCAAACAATAAAGGGTTCCCCTTTCAAATCTCCCCTTGTGAATTCACCCCACTGATCCCATATATTTGCATGTGATTTGTGTCTTATTATGAAAACTGCAGGATACATCAATAAAGTCTTTTAAACCTTCAGCCCTGTCATTTTAATTTAAATGGATGCTAATGATAACAATAAAGTTTAAATTTCACTAACTCAGTGGAAATGTTGTTCTCTTAATTAAATTTAGATAAATCTACTGCCATATTTGTGCCATCCTAAGTGATAGATTTATTTGTTTGTTTGCAAAAGAAAAACAACTAAGGAATACCAGAAGTCAGAGTTCCTAAATATAATATCTTACTGATCTTTGTAGATAGTGGCCTTGAAATTATAATCAGTACTATATAAGGTTGATCAATGGGATATACCCATACTTCGAGGCTTACAAACATCATATATTCAGGATAGATCCAGCACTATAATTACTGAATACCCTATTAACTTTTCTCTGATTGGGAATTATTTCCTAGTACCATTCTAAAAAACAAAGAATAATCTAATTGACATCAAATTTCTACAGCTACATAAAGGGGAGAATTGGAAGGTCACAAGACAAAGAAATGAAAATTGCTAAAAGGCAAATTTGCCCTATAAAGAAAAGCTTTCTAACAAATATAAATCTCATAATATGAAATGAGCTGCCTCGGAAAGTAATGAACTCTCCCTCATCAGAGGTCCTCAAGCAGAAATTATATTACTATTTATGAATACTATAGTGGACTTGGGATTCTTTGTGGGTTTTTAAGTTAAATTAGATGGCCACTGAGATGCCTTTCTGTTGTAAAATTCTGTTATTTTGTGACTATTTCCTTTCTTACTGCCAAGGTGAAAAACTGTATTACCTATTGTCTATATAAAAAGATATAAATATATAAACACATCTCTATATTTCTGTATAAATACTGTAAAAGACAAGCCTTTGCCCCTGCTTTACTCAAATGGCCCAAAATATCATTAGTTAAATATTCAGAACTTCTTCCTTTAGAAAGAAAAAAACAAACTATATTCAATTAAGCACAAATATTTGTTTGCAGGTAGGATTGTGGAGGTTAGAAAGAACTGAATTCAAATCCTGACTCATACATTTACTACCTGTATGACCCTGGCAAAGTCACTTAACCTTTCTCAATCTCAGTTGCCTCATTTGTAAAATAGGGCAAATAATAGCACCTACCTCCTAGTAGCTATAAGGAAGTAGAAACTCTCTATAAAATGCTTTACAAAACCTAAAACACTGACTAAATGTTGGTTATAAGTTATTATAATTATTATTATAAATAGTATTTATATCATGTAAAGGGCTGAAACTATGAAAAGATGTACTTGAATCAGACAACCAAGTACTTAAGGCTAATTACCTATTCGATATGAGACAATGACTATTCGCATATGTTTGGAAAAATGGCTCTTCTCACTGTTTGGTGCTTACTCAATGTTTGGTCTTAAGATAGTTGTAGAAAGGTTTAGAGGGTGGGTGAGACAAGCCAGAGTCACTTGCTGGCAGGACGAGAAAGGTGGACTTTCTGGACTCCAGAATAGAGAAGAGTCTTTGACTAAACTCCTGGCAGTTTGCCTGCTTTTACTTATGCTAACTCTGACTGATCCTGAGGTCTCCAGGGAACTAGCCAGGGACTTTACAATATCACTCTTCATATCCATGAAATTATTTCATGAATTGCAAAGTTCTTTTATTGATCCTAAGTTTCTGAAACAAAGGTCCATCTTTTTGTATCAACAATTCTATCGCTGTTGTATAGTTATAAATCTTATAACACTAAAGTCTACAAAGAACTGAAAATGTATATTGTTCAGGGAGCAAGAAAGAGATACATGATGGTTGAAGATAAAGAAATTCGTCAAAGAGATGCATACATGAGAAACTCATGCAACAATTGAAGAGACATTGCAAATGCACCCTTGGTATTCTTGAAATAGAAAGACAAAGCTAGAAAATTCCATATACACATAAGCCTCCAGCAATAAGCTTGTGAAAGGATGTGAACAAGAGTATCCCAAGATGGGCAGGGATGGATGAATGATGGTCTGCACTGTTGAAAGAAAAGTCCACATTGACAAGGTCACAAATCCTTTAGCATATGAAACTCATGCACATTTTTTTTTTTAGTTTCACATCAATCCTATGAGCAACATACTGCAGATACTTTTATTTAGCTTGAGATATGAGGAAATTAGAATTCAGAGGGATCCACATGCCTGAGATCAGAAAACTAATAAGTCAGAAGCAAGATACAAACTCAGATCTTTTTACTTCTGGGTACCTCCTTCCCTTATACTAACTGTCTCATTTAAAAGGAGAATTTATTGCCAAGATAATATAATAAAAAGGACAATTCTGCCTAAAATGGTCTACTTGTTCAGCGCCATACCAATCAAACTGCCAAAACATTATTTCACAAAACTAGAAAAATAATAATAACAAAATTCATCTGGAAAAATAAAAGGTCAAGAATATCAAGGTAATGAATTAATGAAAAAAAGTACAAAGGATGGTAGTTGGCAGTATTACACCTAAAACTATAATATAAAGCAGCAGTTATCAGAATCATTTGGTATTGGCTAAGGAATAGAGTGGTGAATCAGTGGAATAGATACATGACAAAATAATCAAGATCTATAGCAATGAAGTATTTGATAAACCCCCAAACTCCAGCTTCTGGAAGAAGAACTCATTATTTGATAAAAATTGCTAGGAAAAGTGGAAAATAATATATCAGACACTCAACATAGACCCTCTAATGCCCTATACCAAAATAAGGTCAAATAGATATATGATTTGGACATAAAGGATGATACCATAAACAAATTGGGAGAAGAAGAGATAATTTACCTATCAGATCTTTTGGAGCAGGGAGGAATTTATGATCAAAGAAGAACTAGAGAACATTATGAAAAGCAAAATGGATAACTTTGATGAAATTAAAGCCATTTATAGTTATATTTAAAATGCTATTAATCACTATTGATTAAAGACATGAAAATAAAAACAAGTCTGAGGTACTACCTCATACCTCTCAGATTGGCTAAGATGACAGGAAAAAATAATGATAAACATTGGAAGGGATGTGGGAAAACTGGGACACTAATGCATTGTTGGTGAAGTTGTGAAATAATCCAGCCATTCTGGAGAGCAATCTGGAATTAAGACCAAAGAATTATAAAACTGTGTGTACCCTTTGACCCATCAGTGCCATTACTAGGTCTGTATCCCAAGGAAATCATAAAAGAGGGAAAAGGACCCACATGTGCAAAAATGTTTATAGCAGCTCTTTTTGTGGTAGCAAAGAATTGGAAGAGGAGTGAATTTCCATCAGTTGGGAAATGGCTGAACAAACTGTGGTACATGAAGGTAATAGAATATTATTATTCTATAAAAAATTATGAACAAGCTGATTTTAGAAAGGCCTGGAAAGATTTACATGAAATGATGCTGAGAAAAATAAGCACCGTAACAACAAGAATGTGCAATGATCAACTATGAAAGGTTTGGTTCTCAGTAGTTCAATGATTCAAAACAATCTCAATAGATTTTGTATAATGTTCTGGTTAGCTTTCTGGAGGTCTTGGGACGAGCCTTCGTTTCAGCAGAATAATCACCATGCAAATAGTCAGGAATAAAGTCCAAAGTCTTTATGATCTCCTTCACAGTCTGTCTCCTTCACTGGGGGCCCAGCTAGCTTTCTGGAGGCCCTATGGAATGGGTGTTTGTTTCAGTGGAGAAAATGCAGGAGGCAGGAGAGCCATCAGAGGCTGGTCCAAGATGGAATCTCTCCTTTCTCAAAATGCAAGAGGCAGGAGAGTCACCAGGAAGCTGGTCAAATCTTCTCTCTCAAGTGCAGGAGGCAGGAGTCTTTTTATCTTGAAGTCTGTCCCTGGCTGAGTTTGTCTCCAGTTTATATACTGTATTACAATTTTATCATTATAGTATTCTGAGTATAAACCAATCATTATGTCACTAGGCAACCATTATCTGTTGTAAGATTAAATCAATCATACTAAATAGAGAACACACATGTTAATTAGATAACCATTGTCTTATCAATTCCACTGAGTTAACATCTTGTTGTAGGATTAAATCAATCATACAGAGTTGCTGCCCTTTAAAACTTTGTTCAAAAAATGCCATCTGCATACAGCAAAAGAACTATGGAAATTGAGTGCAAATCAACACATGCTATATTCACATCTTTTTTTCTGGTTGTTGCTTTTTTCTCTCCCATTTTTAAATGGAAATTTATTAAACTAAAGGCAGACCTTTATCAACAACCTTCAAATCACTAGAAAGGCATTAGTTGATGTCAACAGAGAAGGCAAACACAGTTTTGGCAGATTGCTGGGATTTGACAATGCAAGTTGTAAATTCCAAGACTCAGCAATGGAATGGAGAAAAAAAAAAGCAATCTCTGCCTCTTTGTCTGAAGATGTTCCATGTCTATCAGCAGTATTTGGTATCCTTGATCACCATTTTGTTGATTCACCTGATGCCTCATCGGGGGGTAGAAAATTACATTATGATACCTCTGGTCTCTTCTTGGTTAAATACTATCCAAGGAAAACTTTGGGGACAATACATTCCCCAAAGCCCTATCTTGTAAGACCCTAACTTGTCACCACTCTTTTTCTTAAGTCAATGTGTATGTGCATCTCATGAAGAAAAAAAAAAAAAATAACAAGAGACCTAGGTTTGTTTCTTATTCTTATCCAATGGAGCCAGAGGAGATTTACTTCCTTTCCCAGGAGTTCACTGAAAACAAATAATTGAAGGAGAAAAAGGAGAAAGATTACTAGTGGACTGGTTAAGACACATCTGACTGATGGTCTAAGGTACTGAAAAAAACACTGTATGAGGATGGGGAAATAAATGGCTTCTGATACTGTCATTTAACTATGAAAATCTGGGCTAGTCAGTACCGTTGACACTAAGTCTAGAGTAAAAGGTTGAAATCCTGCTTCTGACCTTGGGTAATTAAGAGTTGGACTATATGGCTTCTTTGATTTCTTCCATCCCTAAATTCATGATCCTCTGGCTAAGCTATTTAACTTATCTTAGCCTCAGTGTCATTGCTGAAAAAATAATGGAGTTATTTCCCTACACTTTGAAAATTCTACTGTTTCATATAAAATAAAAAACACAAAATATTGACTGAATAAATTAAATTATTTAAAATGACACACTGTGATGGGGGAGAGAAAGAACCTAATGATGACTTGTCCTACATATAACTAATATCTTTTTATGCCAGCCCTGATGATCATAAACTGAATTTATTCCTAACTCCAGTGGGCCATACCATCATATGCAACAAGGTATGACTACTGCCACAGGCAGACAAACACTCTTTACTTTGACAAGGATTCTTGGATGAGAAAATAAATCATGAGAAAAAAAACCAGACAACTAAATTAACAATATCCACCGTAATAATAAAGAGAGAATGAAACATAAGAAAGAGAAGGCAAATTATTTTACACAAGAAGTTTGAAGCAACTTGGCCCAGACCCAGAAACATAATCGTTGGAAACAATGGCCAACAGTTCTATCATCTCACCTCCTAAATTTCTTCCTTTGATAACAGTTGGGGCCTCAGGTGATGAAAAATGTTAATTAACAAATGTTCACTTAGAGAACACATTGGCCTGTTGCTCCCATTTGAAGCTGCTATGGGTATTTCTTGGCTTCCAGGAGGATTTAAGAGGTGTTGCCTGTCATCATTACTCACTGCTCCTCTCTGGTCCTCAGTAATAGAACTCTTTGAAAGGGAAGACAGGACAAGAAATGCAGAGCCAAAAGATAGAACTCAAGATACACTATTCAAAAAAAAAAAAATCTAGTGACTGTTCTCCACATCTGGAATGCTTTCTCACATGAACTATGGCTATTAGAACTCCTACCGTCTTTCAAGGCACAGCTCAAATGTTAAATCCTTTTAAAAGTTTTCCCTCATTCCTACTACTATTTTAGGTATGAATGCTTCTAAAAGAATAACTAAATCACATAATTTTAAACTTCAGCAGCCATCTAATACAAACCATACTCAAAAGAAATACCCATTATAACATCTCCAATAACTATCTACCCAATTCTGCTTAAAGTCCCCCAATAAAGGGAAATATACTACCACTTCCTTGAGAATTGATCTATTTCTACCTAGTTTTAAGATTAGGAATTTTTCCTGGGAGCAATGTAATGAAATCTATGAAAATAAGTATTAATATATATATATATATATATTAATATATATGTATGTATGTATGTGTGTATGTGTGTGTGTATATATATGTGTATATATATATATATATATATATATATATATATAAATTTGTACTGATTTTTCTGTGAATATGCCTTTTTCCTATAGTGGAATATAATCTCCTAGAAGGCAAGAACATATTTTATTTTGATCTTCCTATCCCCAGAATCTAACACAATGCCACTCACTTAAAAGAGTTATTTAAATGACAGATTTGATTTTTAGAAGCACATGGAAAGAAGCGCATAAAATAATGAATTGCAAAATGAGCAGAACCAAGAAAATATTATTTGGGAAATATCTGTGAATGACAAAGCTCTTTTGGGTAATATGATCATTCAAATTAATTATAAAGGACATATGAAGATGCTGTCCAATTCCAAAGAAAGAACTGATATGTGGAAGTGCATATATATATATATATCTAGATATATATATATATATATATATATATATATATATATGTGTGTGTGTGTGTGTGTGTGTGTGTGTGTGTGTGTGTGTGTGTGTGTTAAATGTTGATCTTTTCTAGTATGGAGTTAGGAAAAGAGATGGAGATAGGACCCAAATCAAAACATAACTCTCAAAAACTTTTTTAAAGTTATTTTTAATATTTTTGTTTTCTTTTTTCAGAGATTTTCCCAATCTGATATGTATGTTAGAAACTTTGATTTATATTTTTTAATGATTAGCAATTGGGGGCATTGTTCATATGGCTATTAATAACTTGGATTATAAAAATAAGAGCTATCCTGTAAGTGATACATAGGATCATAGTAGATTTTTAATAGTGTTTCTTTAAATGAAATGAACTGAAATATTGATTCTTGATAGAAGAGAAAAAGATGATTCTTTTCTCCAAAAATTCCTGAATCCCTTTTCAGAACAAAAAGGATATCCTTGTGTTTATTTGATCAACTGCACGTAAATCTTCATAGCTAATGAGACTTGAGAAAAAATATGAAAAACTTTCTAGATCCCTTTCTTGTGGTTATTACAAGGAGAGGGCATAGAAGAGAGGGAAGTGGCATTAAGGCAATTATTGATGTGTACACAGAAAACTTTCAGCAATTTCATATAAAATATTCTTCCCATCAGAGCAATAATCACCCTTTCAAAATGGTGCCATGGAGAGTCATGGATATATATTTGATGTGCCAGGTATAAATCTTTCATAAACCAGTTGTCGTGTACAAAACTTTACCTTTCACATGGAAGTTGTTGCTTCAGGGCTAGTGGCAGCTGAAAAGCACATGTTCTTTTCACTTCTCTCACCTCTTCCCTGCCCCCGCTTCCTCTTCTCCTCTCCTCTTGGGTTTTCAAACTTTCTCTTAATAAATGTCTTCAGAGAAATATTTTATGAGGTGCTTACCTATAAAAATCTATCTTTCAAGACTCTGTACACACTCTGGTTTCAGGTACTAGCCACATACATGAAGCAATATTCCTCTGGTCCAAAAGTGAACTACAGGAAATCTGAAGCAATTAAGTACTCTATTCAAAAATCAACATGGAATCTATTAGCCAGTCATAATGATTTGTTATTGTTCACCTGTTGAGAAAGGGAAACATCCTCTAACTAAAATTGCTGGTACTATTTTAATAAAGAGACTCTAAACATAGAAAAATAATCCTACCTGGGGAGAGAAAATGTTCTTTTTTCTTAAAAATCTATTAACCAATGAAAGTGAGGGTTTCTTTGTTTATTTTTGCTTTGTTTTGTTTTCTCTCAAAGCACTAACTGCTACTCAGTTCTGAGGCAAATGTGCTACAATTTTCTAAATACTCATATCGCTCCACTTTATAACTTCTTTCCTCATATCTATAAGGAGGATTAGATTTAAGCAAAACTGCAAAGTAGATCTTTTTGTTCACTATATCCTCCCTTCAGTAGTCCTTTTGCAATTTATTCTTAGTGACTTTTTTTTCCCCCAGAGATTTAAAGAATCATAAAATCTGAGAGTTGGACAGAATCTAAGTGACCATTTTTTCACCCAACCTATACCCAAAAAGAAATCCCTACTATAACATAAATAACAAATGGTTATCCAACTTCTACTTAAAGACCTCTCAAAGCAGCCCATTTTACTTTTGGGCAGCTCTAATTTTTAGTCAAAACAAGTCAAATCAACAAGCATTTATTAAATCCTCTATATTTCAGACCCTTGTAAGGAATACAAATACAAGCAGGAAAAGAAACAAACAAAAACAGTCCCTGCCCTCGAAGAGTTTATTCTAATGAGGAAAGGCAACATTTTTTTAGGTAAAGGAAAAAAAAATTGAGAGAGAAAAATGGAGGTACCATGAGGACATTGTAGAAAGGATCTGCGAATCAGAAGTGTGGTCTAGAAGGGCTAGCATGGCCTGTTCCTTAAAATGGAATTTCTGGAAGGAACTAGCCAATCAGAGGGGAAAATCACATTGGTAAAGGGTACTTCCAACTTATGAAGCTCAAGAGTGGAGTAAATTTCTAAGGTAAAGAGATTTCTGGAGAATTACAAAGAATGTCTAGAGATTCAGGGACTATAACCTGAAAAGGAATTTTTCTAGAATTAAAGAGCTATTCAAGTTGATATGGTTTTCATACTGAGTTAATAAAATAATTCTTACTAAAATTTTAGATATTCTATTAAACTTATTCACAAAAAATGTTAGAAGCTTCCTGAATTACCCTTCTAGCACATTTTCATTTTGTGGTGGTGTGGTGAGGAAAAATATTATTTTGAGGTGATGAGAGTCCAATTCATAGCATTTGGAAGATGGACAAGCAGGATGTCAAATTCATTTTATCACAGACAAAAGTATTCAAGTTCAGCCAAAGTACATAGACATTATAAACAGCATATAATTTCAATATCTACTCAGCAAAAAAATCTTACTCACCTCAACATGGATATAGGTAGAACTTGTCCTTGGATATAGGTAGTGATAACTGCAAAAATATACATTTCATAGATGGCCAGTACAAATATGGGTAAAAATATGACTGCTTTTGGTTCCTGATAGGCACTAGTCCATTTCTGCAGGAAAAATATCTCCTGCATCTTTCTAAGTACAAGCTATTGACATAGCGCTCCACATCCCTTGGTAGTTGAAACACATTCTAATAGTCTGTATCTCTCTTTATGCTTCTTTTAGAGATGCTGTCTTTTATTCTCACTTCTCAATTTCTGCTTTGGACTTTGTGGCATTTTAATTGGTGAGGAGATGAGGTGTTATCTCTGTTTCCTGAATCTGAGATATTTTAGCCTTTTAATCGGCCATAGCATTGCTTGTAAGATAGTCCCTTTATGTGTGATAATAATATCTCACATGCATATAAAGTGCTCTTAAGTTTGCAAAGAAATCTTGGTATATTATCTTACTTGGTAAAACTTCTTACCTTAGATTGGATGAAATTGTTTAGGTATATTGACAAGCAAGTAGAAATTTTACATATGTATTTCACCTACACATATTTCTTTTTCTGGGGAGAGAAGATATTCCCAAAGCCCCAAGGAGTGGAGGAGTGTTGTCCTTGTGGCTGCTTTAGGCATGGCAACATTTTCTTAAATTGTAGAAGTGAATACTTCTAAAAGCATCTAAGGAAATCCCAAGGGAATGTTTCTTGAATAGGGGTGTTCCATGCTGTTCTCAGCTCCCCACTTTTCCTGGTAATGTTGTAGTTGTTAATGATTGATACTTATATCTGCAGCCCAGATCTACTATCCCTCCTAATGTCATAATTATCACGCGTTGTACCTGGATGTAATAACATAGTTTGCTCCATATAGGCTCTAGCCAATGTATTAGTTTTAGCCAAAGCAAATAGTCCCTAGGGAAGCTATAAGATTGAGGAGGAAGCTTCTTATCACCACTAGATAGCAGGACATGCTTAATATTCTTATTCTAAAAAAATAAAAATAATAGGGAGAAAAAAGTAAAATCAGAGGCAGTGTAAGGAATGAGATCCTTGGATCCTGTTAACAAGAATTTATGAAATTCCTACTAGGTATTAATGGAAGTGATTCAGTTGCTGGCATTGTGCTGGTATATTTCCCAGTATATCAGCACCATTATCTTGAGAAGATTCTGAATTACTGGCATAGTTTAAGACTTTACCAGATTCCAGGAAAAGCTACTTAATAGACCCACTCCTTTGCCTGGGACTTATATAATTCTACAGAATTGGAACCATTTAATAACCATATCTGTCCTTTATACTTCATAAGTAGAAAAATTATCAGTATCATCTAGCTTTAAGCAGGTCAGAATAGGGAGCAAACTAATTTGGGGTGATATATGAAAAGTACTAGAAATGGAGTGAAAGGATCCATGTCCATATCCCAATTCTGCCATTGTCTCTGTAACCTAAGCAAACACTTTGTAAGTGGGAGCAGGAACACTGACTGGATCCAGCTCTACTTTTGAAGCAGTGTTGAGTGGATAGAATACTGGATTTGGATTCATGAAGACCCATGTTGGTATTGTCGCAGTTTTTCCATTTGTAAGATGGAGTTGGACAAAAAGATTTCTAAGATCCCTTTTATCTCTAAATCTAACAGTAAAGAGTTGATTAATCTAGGAGAAATATTTAGGGATCTTTCTCTTCAAGTTCAGTAGAGAGAAGATTGGCAGTGAGATTAGATGGCCTGGAACTTTTTCAATCAATCCTAAGAGGACTAGTACATTGCCCAGATGAAAGGGTCAGAGGTACAACTTGACAAAGTATCATGAAAAGCAGTAATAGTCCTACGAGATTCTTGATTCAAGTGAACGTAAGGTGAATGGTGTTACACTTAACTGCATTTATTCTGCCAATAATGTTCCTGGCCATCCAAAGAGAAGGGAATATATTTTTAATTGCTTTACATAGAATCTATCATTTAAAGTCCTGCAAGAGTCCTTTAACCTATCTTTCCTGAAATTTTGTATTACTCTCCTTCATGCACTCTACTCTTCAGCCAACTAACTAATGTATAGCATATTCTCTGAACTGTGTAATTTATCTCCCATTTTTATTCAGTTACCAAGGTTGTCCTCTTGACTTGGTATGCATTCCCTCATCTTTTTATCGTCTTATAATTCTTAATTTCTTCAAGACTCAACTCAGTTCTTCCTAAAAGTTCTTCCTAATCCTCTCAGTTGTTGGTGGGCTATTCCCCATCCTGATATTACACCTTGTATTTAAATACCAGTTTATATGTTGTATCACTCCCTCCTCACCAATAGTATATGAGCTTCTAGCCTTGGTTTTACGTTTACCTTTTGTTTTTATATGTAATGTTCTCTGGTTGGGTTTTCTTGGAGGCTCTGGGATCAGTCTTTGTTTCAGTTCAGTAGTCATCACAAGATCAGCCAGTTCAAATCTTTTATTGTCTCCTTCAAAGTCCTATCTCCTTCACTTGGGGCTCTGCTAATTTTCTGGAGGCCTTCCGGAGTCTTGGTTTCAGTGGAGAAGCGAAGGAGGAGAGCCTGCCACTAAGGCGGTGTGAGATGAAGTGAATGAATCTCTCTGAGTCCAAAAGTTTGTGCTTCAGCCTCCAGCCACCACAAAGGTGGACGATGGAATGAATCTGTCTCAGTCCTTGTTGGCTGTTATATATTCCATTATCATAGGTGTGCATCTTGTACTAAGTACATGTACTGAACTAGAGAACTATTAAGTCAATTCCACTGATTTAACACCTTGTAAGAATTCTTTTTTCGGAGTTCTGGCCCATAACATATATCATGTTCTTTGTTTTTTTAGATTTTATAACTCTTAATACTTTGTCCCAGTCAATAGTTTTATTTGCGCATCACTTATAGTATAGGCAAAAAAAAAAAAAAAAAAAAAAAAAAAACCTTAAGTAATTTATTTCTGATTTGGCAATAGTTCATGAAGGGGTATGAAGCTGGAGACTTTAGTTGATCACAAAGTAATAGAGGTATTAGTATTATGTGGCTACAAAAAACTAGTAAATAATAAGTGCTTAATAAATGTACCATCATTTAAAAGAGAAAGAAAATAGAAAAATTCAGGTGAAGATTATCTGATGTCGAATCTAGAAACTGTCCAGACATAGGATCATAAATTTAGTATTTTTAAAAACAATTTAATTTTTAAATAATAGCTTTTTATTTTCAAAATATATGCAAAGATAGTTTTTAACATTCAGCCTTGCAAAATCTTGTGTTCCAAATTTTTCTCCCTCCCTTTCTCCACACTCTCCCCTAGATAGCAATGTATCTCCAATACATGTTAAACATAAAAATAAGACCAAAAAGAAAAAAAAAGATGAGAAAGAAAACAAAAAGCTGCTGCTAAAAAGGTGAAAAAACTCTGTTGTGATCCATATTCAACCCCAAGAGTCCTCTTTCTAAATGCAAATGGTTCTCTCCATCACAAGTTTATTGGAAAGTCCTGAATCACCTCATTGTTGAAAAGAGCCACGTCCATCAGAATCGATCATCAAATAATCTTGTTGCCTGTCCAATGCTCTCTTGATTCTACTCATTTTGTTTAGCTTCAGTTCATATAAGTTTTTTCCAGGTCTTTTTGAAATTATCCTGCTGAAGATCATAATTAGAGTCTAAATAGGGCCTTAAGAAGTCCAACCCCTTCATATGTCATATGAGGAAGAAAAGAGAAATTAAATGACTTGTTATGTGACATCACATTTAAGGTGGGGATTTGAATCCAGATCTTTTTTCCCCCAAAGTTGAATTGAAGCTTTTTGTTTTTACACCATAATCATTTCCTCTATAAACCTTTCTTCCTCTTCATTAATCATTTCCTTATAACTAAGAAAAAACAGCTACATAAAATGATTCAACAGAACTATAACATCTAACAACATGTAGCATTCTGTACCTACAATCTCTCTTCATAGATATATTTCATCACCTTTTATTCTCTTGGACTATGATAGTTATTATAATCACTCATCCTTTTAGTTCTATTTCATGTACATTATTATAGTCATCTCTTTAGTATATTAATCTCCTAGTTCTTTTACCTAGATTTCATATTACTTTTTATGTCTTCTTTCCTTTCTTTGAATTCCCCATATCCCGTTTCTTCTTTAAATAGAACTATGATTTAATCAACATACAAGATTCCTCCAACAATGAAGATAATAATTTCCATTATATTCCCATAGTATATTTTATTTAGTAATTTCCCAATGAATGAGTACATTTTGTTTCCACTTTTTTTGCTATCACAAAAAGTATCATTAGGAATATTTTTAGCTTTTCTCTAAATTTGACCCCCATGAAGTATATGCCTAATAGTAGGAATCTTAGATCAGATGGGATAAATAGTTTAGTGACTTTTCTTAAACAATTCCTACTTGCTTTTTAGAATAATCTAATTCACAGCTCTGCCAACAGTGTATTAAATGTGCCTATCTTCCTATATCCCGTCCAACGTGACTATGTCTCTCTTTTATAATCTTTACCTCATCAAAAGGTGTAAAGTAAATTATGAGTTATTTTAATTTGCATTTTTCAACCCTAATTCTTCTGACATCATTACCAACTTCTTTTCTACTATGCCAGTTTGATTTCTCTTTAAAACATATATATATATATATATATATATGTTTTAAAGAGAGATATATATATATATATATATATATATATATATATATTTAAATCACTTTGAAGGTATACAGTTTCTTTACTATCATACTCAGGATACCAACTTTTATTAATTCTGAAATGTAAGTGTCCCCTTCTTGTTTCCAAATGCATCTAATACTCCAGAAAGCCTCCACCCCAACTCTTCACCATCCCCTGCCACACACAGCCTCACACAAACATTTACTTGCTCATTTTAAGCAGTTGCTGGCATCGAACCATTATAAAATAACCTGTTATTTTCATTGTTGTCTATAGCTTATGTCAAGTAATCCATAAGTGCCTGAAGTTAGTTATGGACCCCTGATTCAAGAGTTGATATTTTATTAATGTTGTTTGTACACGAGTTAAAGTATTAAGGGAATGCCTTAGCATTGGACCTTTAATTACTGCTTGTAACAAATTTGTGCTCATCTATGTCTTTGGGTGGCTTCAGGTTCTAAATAGTTTTGCCAGAGGAGAAAACCTGTATAGGTTTTTCAGACATTTGTGCTCATAATTCAGCTGTCCAAATGTAGACTTCTAAAATTAATTTGGGGGATGGTGATAGTGGAGAACTCCAGGTTGAGTAAAAGAAAACAGACTGATGGCATTGACAAGTGGATGTTTTTCTCCAATCAAACCCTCAATATTTGTTTAAATCTTTCACTTAACCACAACAACTCAGAGGTGTTGAAAAGTTTATCAGTGGGATAACTGCATTCAGAAGAGCTTGGGTCACAGAGCTTCTTGTCTTCCAAAGATCTTATTCCACTGATCTATAAAATAAACTTTGTAGACACAGTCATGCCCAAGAGCAGTTTTATCTACCTTGAAACTAATGATATAACATCAGTTCATAACTTTACAAAGGGAAATTAATTTTTAAATTTATGGAAAATGCTGAGGTTTTACACTTCTCCTAAAGACTATTGACAATTAATCTATAGCTACTTCTGGTCTTATCTTTCCTTGCTCACATCTTGTCTCTGTCAAGGGAACTATCAAGTATTTGTCCAATCACTCAGACCTGTTGAAATCATAAAATCGTCTTTGATCCATTCCTTTTATTTCTTACTTATAGCAAAGCAGTTACAAGGCTATATTGTCTCTCTTCATTTTTTCCTTTCTATTTTCATGTAACTGAGTCAATCCATTTCTTCATAACCTAATGCTTAGATTACAAATAACCAAATTGTTCATATTTACATGGCACTCTAAGGTTCATAAAATACTTCACATGCGTTATTCCTTTTTACAAATGATAAAACTGAGCCTAAAAGAGATTAATTCACCCAGGGTCACACACTGTTACATTTGAAAATAAACTGGGATTTTAGGTATTCCTTTATCTCATCTACTCTTTCCTTTGCCCATGTATTGTTTTTTTGCTCAGATTGCTTCCCACATATGGAACATACACCCTCCACTTCTTTTCCAGATTCATCTATTCTCTTTCTTCAAGATGTTGCTCATATACTGATTCTTTTGTCAGTCCTTTCCTCTTACAATTGACTAAAATGACTCCTTCCACAAATTTCTCATAAATTCTATGCATTTGTTACATTATATATTATAGTTTATTGATTTGTATATTTGTCAGAGTAGCTTCCCATTGGATTTTAGGGTTCTTGAAAGCAGGAACTATATTGTTTCCATAATCTTTTTCCTGAATGCTAACCCAACATTAAACTATCACTGTCTTCTATCTCCATCCAGATATACCATAGGAATCCCAAACTCAACATTTCCAAAGTGGACCTCATCATATTTCCTCCCAAACTTATCACACTTACTAGCTTCCCTATATGCACTGATAACACCAGCCATTCTATAAGTCACCCATATTCACAAGCTTGGAGTCATCCCTCTTCTTCAAATCACTTATGCAATCAGTTGGATGATCCAAGATGTTCACATCAAACATCTACCGTGTCCCTCACATCTACCTTTTTTTCTCAATTCACATAGCCTCTTCCTTTTCAAGATCTTCCACCTCTTATCTAGACTATTTTAATAGTCTCAGCTCCAGGCTTTCCCCTCTCCAGTATATTCTCCACATAGAAAGATATTGATATTCCTAAATATGTAATATTGATATGCCTAAAACATCAATCTGATCATGTCATTAGATTACATACTACACACACACACACACACACACACACACACACACACACACACACAAGCACACTCTAAAATCTTCAGTTACTTCCCCTTTCATCTAGATAAAGATAAGAAAAGTCTCAGATTGCCATTTGAGACTCTCCACAAACTGGTTCCCACCCTTTCTAGTGATTTTTTTATATTCTCCATTCCAACAAAACTGGCCTACTGAATGTTTTCAATAAATAACATGCCTTTTTCCATTATTATACCTTTGCACAAGTGATTTTCTCATGTCTATAATGCATTTCATTCTCGCCTCTAACTCATCAAATTCCTAGGTTTTTTTTTTTTTTCAAATTTCAACTCAGATACCACTTCTTACTAGAGACTTTTTCCTGATCCAATTTATTAGCATTCTTGAAATTATTTTATATTAAGAAAGATTTATGTATTTATAAATATATATGTATATATAATCATGTATGCATTTATAATGAGTGTTGTTTATCATCATTAGGGTATAAATTCCTTAAGGGCAGGAACTTTCATTGTTGTCATTATATCCCCATTGCCTCATGAAGAAAGAAACTAGATATTTGCAAAATCTGCATTGAGTTGAATTTAATTTATATCCCCAGCTGCTCATACAGAACTTTGTATTTAATATTTAATAAATGTTTGCTAAACTTAAATAAATGTATTGACTGGTTTCAAAATTATTTCTTTGGTTATATAATTTGTTTGAGATTTTGCAAATCTTACACTTCTCACATAAGATCAAGACCAAGACAACAGCTATATTTTTAATCACTTCTTGTATCAGCAAAATACTTTTACATATGACATGATTTAGACATAGATCATGCAGATGAAAGAAGATGGAGATTCAGTTGACCACAAATTTCATAGATTTATTAAAATTATATGGCTGCACAAAGCTAATCAGATTGAACTGATAGAAGAATGATTTTCAGATCATTATAATTAATAGTTGGCTGTTTTGGCAATAATCAGTTCATGTCAAAAACAGTGGATCTATTTCTGGTTGCCAGTTTTTAAAAACATGACAATTAAGTTCATCCGGAAGAAGACAGCAAATAGTATGAGACTCTGAAAAGCATATTATATGACCATGTTAAAAGGATTATGGATATTCAGGCTGGAGAAAATAATACTAGAGTGACATAATAAATGTTTTCAAATATTTAGAGTATCATCATATAGAAAAGGAAACAGACTTTTTTGAGTTGTTCCAAAGGGGAAATTCTAATTAATTGCAAATTAAAAAACAGGGATACCAATTTCAATGCAATATATTAGAGAATTTTCTGAGAAATAGGTTTCTGTTGCTGAAAATCATCATTCATTCAGAAATTCATTCATTCAATTCATTTTTAATGGTCTTCTCATTTCATCCAGGCTAAAAATGCAGAAACAGATCACAGGCCCACTGATGACTGGCTTGCTTCATTTGATCTATTTTGATTTGCTTTCTTTCTGACCTGGGCAGGGTCACCCTCCTTAAGTAACAAGGTTTCTATCTTCTCTGGGATCCTCATACTATTAATAATGAACTTAGTATAAATGCTCAATTGCCTTTAATCCTACAAAATCTCAGAACTGCCAGGCCTAAGAGATCCACCAGCCTCTCTGCCTCCCCATTAGCCCAGATTTCACACTTGTACCAACATATTTGACCACCAATAATATTTAACCAGAAGATGACATTTTATCTATCAGGAATACTACAGAATCAGATATGATTGAAACAACTGAACAACATTGTTCATTCACGCAATCCAGAAATATTTTCTCTATATATTTCTTTTTTGATACATATTGATTTATTTGCTGATAGCAAAGAAATGTCCTATGCTCAAATGCCCTTAGTAATAAGTTATGACATCTATTGATCACAATATTCCTCTTTGTATATGTCCATAATATAAGAGATTATCATTGTGTTGCCATTATTTAGATTATAGGAAATAAATGCAAATTCAATGTTCATTTCAGAGATGATTAGGCAGTAAATTTTTAATACAAAGGATTCTACTCTTTAGCCTCCAAATTATGAGGTCTATATCTTTCTTCTTAAAGCAGAGATTCTTAATCTCTGACAGTCTGGTGAAGTCTACAGACCTTTTCTCAAGATAATATTTTCAAATATACAAAATAAATAGTATTACAAAAAACCCAATTACATTAAAATACAGTTATCAAAATATTTTTTAAAAGTTTATGGGCCCCAACATCTATTCCTATTAAAAACACTTGAGAGCATAGGAATGAATGGACTTTTCCTTAAAAGAATCAGTAGCATCTATTTAAAACCATCAATAAGCATCATATGTAATGGGGATAAACTGTAACCATTCCCAATAAGATCAGGAGTGAAACAAGGTTGCCCACTATCACCATTATTATTCAATATTGTATTAGAAATGCTAGCCTCCGCAATAAGAGATGAAAAAGAAATTAAAGACATTAGAGTAGGTAATGAGGAAACGAAATTATCACTCTTTGCTGATAATATGATGGTATACTTAGAGAACCCCAGAGATTCTACTAAAAAGCTATTAGAAATAACTCACACCTTTAGCAAAGTTTCAGGATACAAAATAAACCCACATAAGTCATCAGCATTCTTATATGTCACTAAGAAAATCAAACCGAGTCACAAAGAGAAATTCCATTTAAAGTAACTGCCAATAGTATAAAATATTTAGGAATCTATCTGCCAAGGGAAACTCAGAAACTATACAAGCAAAACTACAAAACACTTTCCAGACAAATTAAATCTGATCTAAGCAATTGGAAAAATATTAAATGCTCTTGGATAGGGCAAGCAAATATAATAAAGATGACAATACTAGCTAAACTAATCTATTTATTTAGTGCTATACCAATCAGACTCCCAAAACACTATTTTAATGACCTAGTTGTTATCATATGGATCATATGGAAAAACAAAAGGTCAAGAATTTCAAGGGAATTAATGAAAAAAAAAATCAAATGAAGGTGCCCTAGCTGTACTAGATCTAAAATTATATTAAAAAGCAGCAGTTACCAAAATCATTTGGTATTGGCTAAGAAATAGACTAATTGATCAGTGGAATAGGTTAAGTTAAAAGGACAAAATAGTCAATAACTTTAACAATCTAGTGTTTGACAAACTCAAAGACCCAAGCTTTTGGTATAAGAACTCACTGTTTGATAAAAATTGCTGGGAAAATTGGAAATTAGTATGGCAGAAACTAGGCATTGACCCACACTTAACACCGTATACCAAGATAAGGTCAAAATGGGTTCATGACCATAAAGAATGAGATTATAAATAAATTAGAGGAACATAGGATAGTTTACCTGTCAGACCTGTGGAAGAGGAAGGAATTTATGACCAAAGAAGAACTAGAGATTTTTATTGATCACAAAATAGAAAATTTTGATTATATCAAATTGAAAAGTTTTTGTACAAACAAAACTAATGCAGATAAGATTAGAAGGGAAGCTATAAACTGGAAAACATCTTTATAGTCACAGGTTATGATAAAGGCCTCATTTCCAAAATATATAGAGAATTGATTGACTCTAATTTATAAGAAGTCAAGCCATTCTCCAATTGATAAATGGTCAAAGGATATGAACAATTCTCAGACAAAGAAATTGAAACTATTTCTAGCCATATGAAAAAATGCTCCCAAGTTCTTATTAATCAGAGAAATGCAAATTAAGACAACTCTGAGATACCACTACACACCTGTCAGATTGGCTAGAATGACAGGGAAAGATAATGTGCAATGTTGGAGGGGATGTGGGAAAACAGGGACACTGATACATTGTTGGTGGAATTGTGAATACATTCAGCCATTCTGAAGAGCAATTTGGAACCTCAAAAAGTTATCAAACTGTGCATACCCTTTGATCCAACAGTGTTATTACTGGGCTTATATTCCAAAGAGATCTTAAAGAAGGGAAAGAGACCTGTATGTGTAAGGATGTTTGTGGCAGCCCTCTTTGTAGTGGCCAGAAACTGGAAACTGAGTGGATACCCATCAATTGGAGAATGGCTGAATAAATTGTGGTATGTGAATATTATAGAATATTATTATTCTGTAAGAAATGACCAGCAGCATGATTTCAGAAAGGCCTGGAAAGACTTACATGAACTGATGCTTAGTGAAATGAGCGGGACCAGGAGATCATTATATACTTCAAAACAACAATACTATATGATGATCAATTCTGATGGACATGGCCACCAATAGAGCTTTAATGAATTGAACTAGCTACACCCAGCGAAAGAACTCTGGGAGATGACTATGAACCACTATATAGAATTCCCAATCTCTCTATTTTTGTCCGCCTGCATTTTTTATTTCCTTCACAGGCTAATTGTACAATATTTGAAAGTCTGATCTTTTTGTATAGCAAAATAACTGTTTGGACATGTGTACATATATTGTATTTAATTTGTACATTAACATATTTAACATGTATTGGTCAACCTGTCATCTAGGGGAAGGGGTGGAGGGAAGGAGGGGAAAAGTTGGAACAAAAGGTTTTGCAATTGTCAGTGCTGAAAAATTACCCATGCATATATCTTGTAAATAAAAATCTATAATAAAAATAAATAAAGTAATTTTTAAATCTAGCAGAAAAAACAACAACAAAAAAAAGTTTATGGGCCTTGGATTAAAAACTCCTGCCTTTAATGGTTTCCTAATGGAGAAAAAGAGATCTCAATTTCATCAATGAGACTTTGTGATGCCTATCTTTGTTCACATTCTAGGGGTTCCTCTCTACCCCAAATCCCTGCAAAATTGCATTCCTCCCTTGCAAAATAATTCCTGCCTCACACCTTATCTCTACTCTGTCCTTGACTCTGAGTCTTTCTTCAGTTCAGATCATTTTCTCCCTGTTCTTGGCTACTTCATCTGGTTGGCTCTCTCCTTTTTGCTTGAAACAAAACCATTTTTTTTCTTACCTCTTAATTCATTTTCACAAGGAGTTAGGAAAGAAGTTTATCTAGGATAAACTGGCCTGTGATTTGTGAGAAAATACAAGTAGTAAGAACACATACATTGAGTTCAGGGAGAACCAGTAGAAAACAAGAGGAGAGAGGTTGCACCTTCAGTATGTAATTCTCAATCTTTCAGCAATAAACTGAAATTTTATGAGTATATGGTCTATTTCATGTTTGACTTTATATGCACAGAACCACCTTGCAATACTATAGGAAGTATTTAGTAAGGTGGTGTAGTGAATAAAATACTGCATCTTAAGCCAGGAAGATTTGCATTTAAATTCTGCCTCAGAAATTACTCCTGTGAGACACTAAGTTGCTTAATCTCTCTCTGCCTCATTTTTTTCACTTTTAAAACTTCTCTCACAGTGTAATTGTAAGAATAAAATGAGGTAATAAAATAAAATGATATAATGTGCATAGCATAGCACTTTACAAACTTTAAAATAACAGATATGTACATATTATTATTAGATATCATTATAAATAAACATTATACATAAGTCATCACTGAGGTATATGGAAATAGTCACTGGAATCTGGGTTGGTCTAGACTCAAGGTCTTTACTACCTTAGAGTCCACATACAGCATGCACCAGAACTGGAATAAACAATAATGAAAGCTATGATAAGCCCAAGCTGGTCCAAAGTGGTCTATCTGAGCTTATTTCCAATTTCTTGACTCTAAGAAAAAGTACCTAAATGTAGGCATTAGTCACCTATAGTGCAAAGTGAAGAATGGGCCAGTTATGAGGAGTCACACATCAATGATGTAGCTTTATCGCTTATGCTTGTTACTTTAACTAGGGGATTTTCAAAGATTAAAATGCCTGCAGAATATAGTATAGTAATGTAGAAAGAGTGCTAAGTCTGACTACAGAGGACATATGTTTAAATCTTGCCTTTGATCCCTCCTACCTATATAATCTTGAAGAAATCACTTTCCTCCCTAAGCAAAGTAGGCCTGAGTTTTTTCATCTATAAAATGAAGGGGATAGATGAAATGGCTTCCAAATTCCCTTCTAGCACTCTTATTACGATCCTATAAGCTAGTGTCAACTATACCATATTTGCAACTTTACAAAACTCTATAGATAAATCTCAATTAGTATGAATTATGAATCCTCTGACATGGCCAAATGATTTGAAATTGTACTGCATTGTTACTATTGGGCTGGTAGGAATTACCATATTTTACAGAATTTTAACTTCAAATAGTACATCCAAATTTGAGTACATGTGACCAGTTGCATCAATTCAGATCAATTTATATTCCTGAAATGAGTCATGGGAAGAAATCAAAATCTAAGATCATTTCTTGGTATTTCTGAAACTTCAAAGGTCAGCTTGAATTTAGGCCAGTCTGTTATTTTAGCACTTCGTATCTCTCATTTGTTTTGTTACAGACCACAAATTGTGATTATTCAACAACACACTCAAAATAAACAAACAAACAAATAATGAATGAATGAACAATACCCTGATGTGGGTATTGTTCAATGGAATCTGGGTTGGTCTTTACTACATTAGAGTCCACCTACAGCATGGACCAGAACTGGAATAAACAATAATGAAAGCTATGATCAGCCCTAGATGGTCCAATGTGGTGTCTCTGAGCTTATTTCCAATTTCCTGACTCTAAGGAAAAGTACCTAAATGTAGGCATTAGTTACCTATAATCAAGGAGGAAAGTTCAGGGGCTAAGAGAATTTTATTTATAGTCTGATTTGATGTTCAGGTTCCTAAATGTTTGTGGGTATGTATTTATGTATCAGTATACATATGTATGTATGAATACGGATGAGGTATGTGTGAATGTACTTGTATGTTCATGTGAGTAGATATGGATTATGCACATGTGTATGTGTTGTGTACGTGTTATTATCTTCAAGTTGATTATGCTTGCTGACAAATAACACCTCGAAATAGCACTGGTGTTATTCCAAATCTAAAGATTGACCTGTTATCAATATCCCTTGATAGAATGTAAGCTCCTTGAGAGTAGAAATGTTTTCTAGCATTTAGAATAGTGTCTGGCATATAATAAGCCCTTCATAAATGCTTGTTGATTGATTAAGTATTGCATATAGAAGTAGAGATGTAATCATCCATACCTGGAAATCCTGTGTGATCTTTGTCAATATGTTAACAACTTTATTGTGAGTGCTATGTTTATTCCTCAAGTTCTCTTGATATACTGAAGGAGCCAGTGAAGCACACAGCTATTCATCAATTATTCCCTGTTCTGGCACACATGTGTAGCCTACCTCCTGCTTCTATCTCATATTTCTTTGTTCACATTCTCTCCCCCTTCCCCTCCTCCTCTCCTTCCTCTCCCTCTGTCTCTCTCTCTCTCTGTCTCCGTCTCTCTCCTTCCCTCCATGTTTCTATCCTCTTTCTCTGTTCTGTCTCTCTGTCTCTCTCTGTGTCCCTCTCTCTGTCTCTGTCTCTGTCCCTCTCTCTGTCTCTCCCTCTGTGTGTCTCTCTGTGTCTCTTTCTGTATCTGTGTCTGTCTCATTTCATCTCAAGTGATGGAGAAAAACAAAGACAAAAAACCAACAGTCTCTGCTTCCAAAAACCTTATGGTCTACCATGGTAGGGTAAGAGCTAGAATCTTTTCTAATAGAGGTTCCCTGAATCCTCACAGTTTCTGGCATGCATCTTAAACTATCCCATTGGAGGAGACTCCTACAGAGTCCTCTTTGGCTTCACTGAAAAAACAAGGACCTCCCTCATTTGAGTCACACTTCAAAGTCTTTGGACCATTTTGAGACTATGTACACGTTTTCCAGAGCTTTTATTGGGCCTAAAGGATGCCTGTGATCATCCTAGCATTCTTCCAAATGTCTACAGCTAGGAGACATGTACCCCTACTTGCCAGTACCACACAAAGTAAGGAGAATAATGCTAGTGTTTTGTGGAATTCCCTATAGATTCCTCTATGTCATGGACTACAGCTTGTGCACGGCAGGCCAATCCATCTAGCATCTGCCTCTCCCACCTAGGTGCTCCTAAATATGGTTTCTTCTTCCCTTCCCCTTCCCCCATTCCTGGAAAAACACCTAGCCAATTGAATGGCTATCCCCATGGGAGAAGAAAAAAACCACATACACTTTCCTGACCCTTACAAGCAATCTGTTACACCTGGCAGTGTAAGCTTTGATTATCCTTTATGCAGTTTATGTAACTACAGATGTCTCTAATTTTCTTCTGGTGAAGGAGTCTTTGTCTGGAATAAATGAGATAGATAAATTAGAGGGGGGAAGGGAGACATCCAAGTATCTCCTCCAACTGTTTTTGTCTTTGGACAAGTAGATGCACTGATCTATTGTGCAAATGTCGGAACTAAGCATGCCAGCACTTGCCTGGGTTTGCCACCAGTGAAATGTCACCTGTAGGCAATGAATAATGTTTGTTTCATGCCTTTTGCCCTAAAATACTTTTTGTTTGGAAGGCATCATATGGATTAAGTTAGTAACACCCATCCTCACGTTCTCAGACAACTATTCCCTCTAAATCATATTTCTTTGGAGTCTGACAGGTTATCACACCTCGTCTTATTTCATGCTGGAATTTTGCAGGAGCAGATTAGTTGTGCTTCACAAATCACCCTCACTGAGGATGTACCTAAAGCCCAGCAACTTTCCCCAAAAATTTTCAAGGATTTTCCATAGTTTATGGTATTGTAGCAAAGAACATTCATGTTCTTGGATACACCATATTTTGGGTCTAATTTGTGGACCTGGCATCATCATAAAAGAAGCAGGCAAAAATTAACTGCCACCAGTGATATCTTTATCATGGAGTTTTAATAGTAGTTTTTCAAGATCACTCACCTTGGCACTTTGTTTTGCCCTAAAGTAGAGATTAGCAATATCCTCAGTCCTGAAAGCTGTCAAAAGGTGCAGATCCACCACAGTGTCTATTGGAACTCCAAAGTAGGCCTAAGTAATAGTACTTACAGGAAAAGTGTAATAATATAAGAAAGAATGAATGGAAATAAGAGAAGAGATTAGAAATTAAATTCAAGCATTTATTATGCACCTATGAGAAAGGCACCAAGTACTAGGGTTACAAAGACAACATGCATGAATGAAGAAGCATTTATTAAGCACTTTCTACATATCAAGCTCTAGGTGTTTTATTCATTTTTTGGCCATGTCCAATTCTTCATTGACTCCTTTGGAGGCTTTCCTACAATTAAAATATAAACTACTTGAAAGCAGAGACTGACTCAGTGCTCAGTTTTTATAGCCATCATTGAATAATGAGTCTGTCTCTGTTTTCAAGTGGCTCATACTCTAATTGCAGGAGACTACACATATAAGAAAGATCAGTTGCAGGGAGGAAGGAAAGGTCTAGAAATCCTAAGGGTAGGTAGTGAGGTGAATGGCAAGGCCCAAGGGTCCTAATGAGAATGAAAATTGAAAATTCAGTTCCTGTCCACAAGGAGTATATATATATATATATATATATATATATATATATATATATATATATATATATATATATATACACATATATACTGAGAGGGTCAATAAGTACATGGATAAGTCAAAAAAAAATTATTTGAGCAGAGAGAGCATTAACAATTAAGGCAATATGGAAAGACAACTAGTAGGGAATTAGTATTTATATTGATCATTTTAAAAAAAAAGAATTTTAAGAATCAAAGTGAAGAGGAATTGTATATCAAAATGTACAGAACCATGGTGCTGGGATTTGAATTGCTAAGTCTAGGGAACCACAAATTGTCCAGTTTGGCTGAGAGAGTGTGTGTCTGCAAAGGAAAATAATGGGATTTTTTTTTAATAAAGTGAGAGGAAAAAGAAAAGAACAAAAGCATATGATGAAGAATGAATTCTCAGTGCTTGCCCTGGGCACAAGGACCACAGGTTGTCTGCTCCCACTCTAAGAGTCTCCATAATCTGTGAAATTCAAACAATCACTTGATGTTTTGCCAATATGTTCTGAACCAGGGGTTAACAAACTAACCCCACCACTACCATCCCAGACCCAATCTGGCTCTCCTGCTGCTTTTGACCTTGAGCTAAGAATGGTTTTTACATTTTTTTGTATGAGTACAAAAGCAGACTAGTGGGCTAACCTTGACCTGCAGGCTCTAGTGTGCTGATCCATTTTCTAAATCAGTTCTTTTGAAACTTTTGTTTTCAGTATCTTTATACTATTAAGCATTTTCAAGGATATGTCCAAAGAGGTTTGTTTGTTTATATGGATCATATTTATAGATATTTATTATATTAGAAATAAAAAATAATTTTGAATTTGTAGACCCTCTGAAAGGGTATCAGAGATTTCCAGGATTCTGTGAACCATACTTTGATAACCACTATTCTAAACCATAGGCAATGCTGAAGACAATTAAATGCTACATTTCCTACATGTGCTAAGAATAGAGGTGTAGAAAGCTGAGCAATTTTTCCATTGTCTTCTTTTGTGGTGAATTTAGTACTTCCTCCACTAGTGCAAATTACAACCCATCCAGTTCTCCTCATCATCTGTTACTCGTCTATATATTACTTGTCTATATACCCTAAGAATCTCCCCACAGAGGGTCTAGGAGGAGCTAAGTGATTCAATGGATAGAGTGCCAAGCATGGAGTCAGGAGTTCAATTAAACCATTTCTTCTGCATAAGTTATCATTGCATTTGTGCTATAGCCTACTGCATCCATTGTCCTTGGTTCATCCAATGAAGAATGTTATCCAAGTCACCTACAACTTTAATGACTAATAATAGCCAAATGTACTTCCCCCTCTCAAATATTTAAATTTTAATGGTAGACTTATTGAGAGGGGGAACAATGTGAGAATTTTAAAGTAAATTGAGGTAAACTGAGAATTCTAGGAACAAGATGATACTTTCTTGGCAACCATGAAATCTTAGTACTTAAACAATTATTTATTCTCCCTATTGCTGCTATTTGACAGGCTCCTATTTTCTATTCTTTGTATTATACCCATTCAAGAGAACAAACTAGAGTATTAATGCCTTATATCTTTAAATGGATGTATTCACTAGACTTATTACAATAGAGAAATTAGCTTTTTCCCTAGGAAATTCATAGGTGGCATTGAATGTCTTCCAACCAATTTTTCTTATTGTATATTTCCTGATACTATAGATTCTGACATCACACATTTAAGTGATATGTAAAATGGATAAATTTGATTCTATGAAATTAAAAACATTTGATAGAAACAAAATGCAGCCAAAATTAGGAGGAAAATAAGAATCTGGGTGGAGAGGATTTATAGCAAGTTTTTCTGATAAAAATCTCATTTATCAAATATAGAGGAAATTGAGTCAAATTTATAAAAATAAGAGCCATTTCCCAATTATATCAAAGGATATGATCAGTTTTTAGAAGAAGAAATCAAAGCTATCAATAGCCACATGAAAAATGCTTTAAATCACTAATGATTAGAGAAATGTAAATTAAAATGACTTGGAGGTACCATTTCACCCCATAAGGTTGATTAATATGACAGAAAAGAAAAATGACAAGTATCAGATTGCTTTGCCTTCTCAATGGCTGAGGGAGGGGCTAGAGAGAAGGAAAGAATTTAAAACTCAAAATAAAATTAATATTAAAAACAAATAACAAATTTAATATGAAATAAAATAAGTAGTCCTTTTCTTAGGGATAATGAGGAAGAGAAAAAAGGAAAACAGTTAAACAGCTACACGGTATGAGCTCAGATTATAGTAGTTTCTCACTGTTGTCCACTGATGTTATATCTTTAATGGAATATAAAGTGGTATAAAATGTGATATAAAATCGCTTCATGGTTAGACTTAGAAATCAAGCAGGAGGGAAACTGCTGAAAAATTCACAGTGAGATATAAATGGTTTATGGAATAAATAGCAAATTTTAAGCAAGAGAGGAAAGAGAATTATCATGGAAATTAGGGGGGAAAAGGAGTAAGAAGAGAATAAAATGTAAGTAAGTGACATGAAAAGCAAATTTCCTATTCATAATTTTGCCTCTGTCCAGTCCAGCTGATTTGTCATCTTTTTATCATAAATTTGGTACACATATTTTATGCAAATAAAATCTCATGATTTGAAGTCTTACCAATTCTTAAAAACCCAGATCAAATTCTCCTTCTCTAGTCTCTTTCCTGCATCTTTTTCTTTCTATTCCAACTGTTAATACACAAAAACATCCTTATCAGTTCATGTCTAGATTTATCTGCTTATCTCTGATTCCCCTATCTTCAAGCCATCTTGAACAAAGCTGCCAGATTTATCTATCCGGACTGCTAATTTCAAATAATGATTCTCCTTGCTCAAATTTCTTCAATATCTCAATATTACCAACAGGATAAAGTGATGTCACTTTATCTTTAACCTAGCACTGTTTAGATCATTCACAATTTATTTTCAACTATACAAATCCAATTTTAGCACCTACTAATATCCCTATAACCAAATTGATCAATTCACCATCACCCAAAGATGATTTCTACTCTACTCCTTTACCGTCATACTGAAGGCTCCACTGGAATTCCTGTCTCCCTTTTTCTTCCTATGCCTTTCATAACCTGCAAGGCCTATCTCAAGTTTCAGTTTTGTGGATTTTCCCCTTCTTTCTCAAGTCCAGTTCACTTTTCCCTCTAAATTCCTATATTCTACATTTAATATTCTAAATGATCAATGCATGTGGACTTCTGCCTAGGAATTACTTCAATTATCTCCAATTCATCAGACCTCATTTGGGTTTGTTTTTTGTTTGGTTTTTGGCAAAAATCCTAGAATGGTTTGTCATTTTTTTTTCCATCTCCTTTGACAGTTGAGAAAACTGAAACAAACAGCATTAAGTGACTTACCTAGAGTCGCACAACTAGTATGTATCTGGAGTTAGATTTTAATTTAGATCCTTTTGATTCCAGGCCCAATGCTCTATTTATTATGCCACTTAGCTGCCCTTCTGCCTAGTAGAATTAATGATAACCTTTAGTTAACAATCAGTTATTAGCATAACTACTTTCTGTAGTTATAATAGAAAGCACTGGACTTAAATCCAAGTAACTGAGATAAAATCCAATCTCAGATATTTATTCTCTGTATGACTTTGGACAACTTACTACCTCTTTGGCCCTTTATTTCCCAAGTTATAAAATGGAGGGTGGTGAAAGATGGGAAGCATTGAACTAATTGACCTCTTGATTATCTTAGCCAGCTATGTTTACACCTCAGTTTTTATTAATATATCATCTCTCTGAAACAAGTTTGCTAATAAGCACTCTTCAGTAAAGAATCCTTCTCAGAAATCTTTTATAACAAATATTTAATTTGATGTATTTTTAATTATTTTACCTCTACTTTTTTTGTTGTCCTTAAACAAAAATTAAGATTCTGCTGCTCTTAGAAATTTATAGCATATTTTAATCCTTTGAAAGTCTAGTCTCCAATTAATTTTTCCTTTCCTCCCTGTATCTAGTAATTGTCTTCACTGACAATGTTGAAATCTTGCATAATAAAATTATTGTGACCAGTCCTCTTATATTATATAATATGATATTATATATGATAGAATTATATATAATATTATATATTGGGCCTGTGATCAGGCCCAATAAACAAGCAAAATATAACTGTCTTTTCACTTATTTCTCTTCTCTGTAGGCTCTTTAGTTGCTTTTTAAAAATGGTTTGTAGATGGTTCCTTTAGCCACCATGTGAAATGAGAAATTAAGAAGCTAATAGAAGAATCCAGTTTCCTCCCAAAAAAAGATGTTGCCAGAACATTTTTTCATCTCTACCCCATCTTCCTTCACTCTGAGTCAGCTCCCATCATGTTTCCAATATCTATGTTTCAAGGGAAGGAGGAAAAAATGTTTTGATCTGTTTATTCTATAAACAGTACACTTTGTAAAACAATTTATGAAACAGCTTAATGTCTATCCATAAACACCTCCCCCTGTGGTTGCAACAAGGGTCATGGTTGTTAACAATTTATGGTATGATTGCTTGGTCAACGGTTGCTGAAATAAAGGTTTTCCAAGGTCTCTGCAGCCTCAACATTCTATAAGCATACACACGCGGCGCGCACGCACACACACACACACACACACACACGCGCGCGCGCTTGCACACAGATTGCCTTTGCCAGTAGAGGAAAAAAAATGTCTTTTAACTAGCTGCAGCCTGGTCTATCCACAAATGTTTTTAATTCAGCTAAATTTTTTGATGAAAAATAACATAAATTTTATATATAGGCCTGTCAGTACAATTTTCAACAGGAGTAGCATGAGTTCAGATTGAAATAAAATGTAAACTTCAAACCAATTTCTATCTCTGGCTATATGGCAAAGTCCTTTGGTGTGGAAAGTATAGAAAAAATTAAAAAATAAAAAAAACTAACCTTCAGAATCAATGCCTACAACCTCAAGAGCGATTAACCTTTAAATTCTGCTTTTTCAATGTTTTTTGAACAGTACCAAAGGAAATATTAATTAAGGGAAATAAATGAATTTGCTAAGATTTGACTTCTTGGAGTCTAAAACTATAATATAAGAAAGTTCCTATGAGTCACTGACTCAGATATTATAGAAAAGCAGCAGAGGGTAGTGGAAAGATGGTTGGTTCCGGAATTTGAAGAACAGGATTCAAATCCTGATTCTGCTACTTATTTATTTCCTATACAGTTACCTCATCTGTAAATCTCAATTCCTCATCTGTAAAATGGGATGCTTGGACTAGGCAATGTTCTAAATCCTTGAAAATTCTATATCCTAGAATTAGTCAATAAACATTTATTAAGCACTTGCTATGTGACAGGCACTGAAAAACACAGAAGATCCTTGATCTAGAACATGAAAAGACCATCTAAGCCAACCCCCTATTTTTATACACAAGGAAACTGAGGTTCAGGAAGAGCCTTGAAAAAGCCAATATCAGTAGAACACATCATGGATAGTGTTGGAACACAGACTTTATCACTCCAGAATCAATGTGGATTCCACTGGACCACAACATAAACACAAGGATAATCCTTGTGTTTCCTCATTCTAGGCGACCAGTAGACCATTCTCATGTGGCAAGTAATACCTAACATAGAACTTTACAAAGCATAGGCATTCAGACAATATTTGCTAAATGAATGAAGCAGGCTTACCTTTAGCATAAGCCCAAGGGATTTTTCTAAAAATTGCTTAGTTTTCATTAGCACAGAAAGTAGAAAACTCTGTCCAAATTCTGGCACTGTTTTAACAAAAAATAATGAGCTTATATAAATAAGTGAGTATAGGAAGAGTGAAACTCTGTATAGTAGCAACATGGGAAATTGAAGAGTTGAGGGGAAAGGATCAAACCACCTATTAAATTGTGATGATGTAAGAATTTTCATCTACTTCCATACAGTTGAAAATAATATGATTTATTGTTAACATGATAATGATGATGATGATGACAATGATTAGGGTTAGAGATTATACTTGCAATTCCATTAGTATAGAAAATTCCTGGATGAAGACACTCCTAAAAAGCAGGTTGACATCTTCTCTGCTACTTACAGCCTTAAAAAGTTGGCCAGGGCATTGAGAGATTAAGAAATTTGCCCAGGGTCACACAGCCACAATATATCAGAGCTTTGACTTGAAGCCAGTAATAATAATAATAATAATAATAATAATAATAATAATAATAATAATAATAATAATATAGAAAAGTTATAAACCATTAATAAATTGTTGATCTATTGTTTATAATTTGTATTATTTGAACCACTATTAAATTAATAAATAATAAATATAGATTGCTTGGTTAATGGGTATGGATACTAATCAAATTCATTTAATATTGTAAAAAGATAAAATCCAATCAAGAACACAAATTAATGGCACCTGAATTTATAATACTATATTTCTCAAAGAGCATTTTTTTCATGTCATACAGAGAACAGTCCAAAAGGGAACAGACTGTCCCTAAAGGCCCTACATTTCTCCTCTTACTGAAGGTCATGGGTCAAGAATATTGTAGAGGGAATCCCTTTTCAAGTATAAATGGAATAGACTCTTAGCTCCCTTCCATCTCTAAGATTTTATGACCCTGTTATATGCAGAATACTGAGTTGGGATAAATATATTCTTCATGGAGGGAACATAGGGATAAAACACAGGACTTGGCAGAGGAGTGTGAAAAAAGAGGCCTAAATTCAAACAGATATTTAGAACTTTTAATCATGAATAGACTTAACTTATCTGTGCCTCAGTTTTCTCATCTGCAAAATGGGGATAACCAATAGCATTTCCTTTCCAGAGTTGTCATGAGGTTCAAATGAGCTAATATATATAAAGCACTTGGCAAATATTAAAATGCTATACAAATACTAGCTAAAGTAGTTATACTTTATGTACAAAGTAGAGTGATGCAGAAGGTAGCTACAACTCAACCACCCCTTTCTACCCTGTGTGATTCCTTTATTTTTACCCAAGGCATTCAGGGATAAGTGACTTGTTAAAAGTCACATCAACTAATAAATGTCAAGAGTATGAGGTCAGATTTGAACTCAAGACCTCTTGACTCCAAGGCCAATGTTCTATCTACTGCACTATCTAGTTGCCCCACTGTGTGATTCTTACCTATGTCTTGGCATAAATTTTCTATACTCATTCTCTTAATGTCACTCAGTAAACTGACTTTGCAGCATTTAAGTCATCCATTTGATATCTTTCATTCATGTAACAATACCAACCCACTTCCATTTCTAATGCCCTGGATGGCTATTAGGCATTTGAAGGAAAGTTACCATTGGTAATGTGTTGTACCCTGTTTAATCAAGTATTCATTAAGCATCTATTATAAATCAGATATTGTGGTAGGTGTAAGGAAAAAAACACAAAAATAAAGCATTTTCTATACTCAAGGAGCTTATATTCTATGTTATTGTTGCTCAGTCATTTTAGGTGCACCCAATTCTTCTGTGACCCCATTTGGGGGCTTTCTTGACAAAGATACTGGAGTAGTTTGACATTTTCTTTCTCCAGCTCAAATTTACAGATGAGGGAACTGAGACAAACAGGTTTAAATGACATTCAGAGTCATGCAGCTAACAAATGTCTGAGGTCAAATCTGAACTCAGGTTTTCTTGACTCCAGACCCTGAATGCTATCTCTTAGATGCTTACATTCTGTAGGGAAAGGCAACATGTACACATATAAATATATGCAAAACAAATACATAGCATTTGTAAGAAGGATAGGCATTAGTCTCTGGGGCCATGCTATTGCCATTTAGGTCATAGAAGAATTCAATTCTCCTTAGATAAAAGGAATCTATGATTTATAGCCATTGACATTCCCAGGAAAATACTGGTAATAAAATAAAGGGGGAGGGGTGGGAAATTATTTCTATTATAGGAAGTAGCAGCAAAATTTCAAGGAGCATTACAAATATTTCCTAAAATGGCAGAAACTAGGCACACCTAACACCATATATTAAAATAAGGTCAGAATAGGCTCATAGTCTAAACATAAAGAATGATGCTATAAACAAATTAGAAGAACACAGGATAGTTTACCTCTCAGATCAGTAGAGGAGGAAGGAATTTGTGAACAAAGAAGAACTAGAGATCATTATTGATCACAAAATAGAAAATTTTGATGATATTAAGTTAAAAAGGTTTTGTACAAACAAAACTAATGCAAACAAGATTAGAAGGGAAGCAATAAATTGGGGAAATATTTTTACATTCAGAGATTCTGATAAATGTCTCATTTCTAAAATACATAGAGAATTAACTCAAATTTACAAGAATTCAAGCCATTCTCCAATTGATAAATGGTCAAAGGATATGAACAATTTTCAGATGAAATTGAAATTATTTCTAGTCATATGAAAAGGTGCTCCAAATCACATTGATCAGAAAAATGCAAATTAAGACAATTCTGAGATACAAGTACATACCTCTCATATTGGTTAAGATGACAGAAAAAGATAATGCTGAATGTTGGAGGAGATATGGGAAAACTGGTTCACTGATGCATTGTTGGTGGAATTGTGACTGGATCCAACCATTCTGGAGAGCAATTTGGAATTATGCTCAAAAAGTTATCAAATTGTACATACTCTTTGATCCAGCAGTGTTTCTACTGGGCTTATATCCCAAAGAGATTTTAAGGAGGCAAAAATGCTTGTGGCAGCCCTTTTTGTAGTGTCTAGAACTGGAAATTGAATGGATGCCCATCAATTGGAGAATGGCTGAATAAATTATGGTATATGAATGTTATAGAATATTAATTTTTTATAAGAAGCCACCAACAGGATGATTTAAGAGAGGCCTAGAGAGACTTACATGAACTGATGCTGAGTGAAATGAGCAGAATGATGCTAAGTGAAATGAGCAGAACCGGGATATTATCATATACGGCAAAAAGAAGACTACATGATGATTAATTCTGATGGACCCGACTCTCTTCAACAATGAGATGATTCAAACCAGTTCCAATTCTTCAGTGATGAAGAGAGCCATATACACCCATATACATGCCTTTTCTGTTGATGCATTGCATTTTGTTTTCTTTCTCAGGTTTGTTTTTTTCCTTCTTGATCCTATTTTTTCTTGTGCAGCAAAATAACTATATTAATATATATATATATATATATATATATATATATATATATATATATATATATATATATATACATATATTGGATTTAACTTTTATTTTAACATATTTAAACATGTATTGAACTACCTGTCATCTGGGGAAGAAGGTAGGGGAAGGAAGAAAAAGTTTGGAACTGAAAGTTTTGTAAGAGTCAGTGTTGAAAAATTAACTCATGCATATGTTTTGTGAATAAAAAGCTTTAATAACATTTTTTAAAAAACAATAAATATTTCCTAAAGCAATTCAATTTGTTTTTCTCTTTCTTCTCATCAATACAGGGTCCAGCTCATCTTGTTCATGTAACACCTGCCCAATGATAAATGAGTTATTATTATTATTATTATAAAAACATCATTCATTCAAATTTCACTAATTTGAAATTTGAACTAAGGGTTGGATTAAAATTTGCATTCAGGCTATCTATTGGGGAAAATAATTTGCTAAGTAAATGAATATAGTAAGATTTTTAAAGTAAGAACCAACTTGTTTTCAAGTGAATGAAAAGCACCACTGACATAAGAATAATATGATTAAAGTAGAGGCCAGTACTGGTTGGGCTGGGAATTTTGTTATGTGAATTCATTCAAGTTAGACCTCTTTGTTATTTTAATTATAGAGTCCTTTACTGGGTCAAGTAACATTTTTCAGGAATCAGGAAAATACCTGAGGAAAATTCTTATTTGGGGTTTTAGGAAGTAGGATTAAGGTTAGAAGGAAAGCAATAGTCCAAAAAAGCCAAACAAGAAACATCCTGAGATGTCCTTCTAAAGCTAAGGTCCTAATATGAAGGCCATCAGAAAACAGATTGTCAGAACCAACTTTCAGAATTAAAAAAACAAAAATCAAAAGAAGTCACCATTCAGGAAATCCAACAAAGTTGATTCATCTTTTGACTCCATCTAAGCATCCATAGTCTCAGTCCTTTTACTGTGTCTGCATCATTTTCCCAGTCCCCAGATATCCCTTACATCGCTGAATGATGATAATGCAAACATTCCATGGCAAAGATGAAGGTCTCACTATCCTCCTAACTCAACCAGCTATTTAAGATTCTCACCTCCTTACTTCCCTGGCTTTTTTTTAACATTCAGCTCAAATTCCCTCCTTCTACAAGGAACCTTCTCCAGTCCCCTCAATGCTAATTCCTTCCCTATTAGGTTACCTTCCATTTATACCATTTATACTGTATCTAGATTTTTATATTCTTCATTGCATACAAGTTCTCTTGCCTTTTAGGATATGAGCTCCTATAGATCATAACAACAATGTTTTTGCCTTTCTTTGTAGCCCCCCCGCACTTAACACAGCATCAGGTATATAGCAAGTACTTAATAAATGCTATCTTATTAATTGACTGACCACAGGATTGTACATAAAACATCTCCCATCCTGAGCATTCTCCAGATTTTAAGAACCTAATTTGGTGGGATTGCATTAGTGAAAACACTCTTACTAATCCTTTCCATATAACAAGCTGACCAATACAACTTCTCCTTCTTTCCAATCCACTAGGTCATAGAAATGATCCCAATAACTATATGGGTCAATGATTTCCTAACTATGTATATATACCCAAGCCCAATCACAATTAGCAATGGGTATGGAGTTGAAGTTATGGAGAGAGAGACTGGTGTCCAGGTGAATTCCTCAGAATAAGGAGGGATGAAGTAAGATAAAGCAAATAATCCAAGTTGGTAAAACTGATACCTATAGATGGAGTAAAGAATCTGCCATCCTTTTGCCAGTTTCTGGAAAGGTTTAATGGTTCACAGTTCATAGGATGTTAACCAAATCAATCTCCTGAAATTCAATGGTAGATATTTCCTTATTTTTTCCCCACTTTGGCTGCTCATAAAGTATGCTATCAGTTGGTTACTCTGTAGCTTCCAACTCTCCCAGGTAGTTAATGATTATAATGTCAGTATACAAATAAGAAAGGGGGGAAAACTGTAGATAGAAGTTCATTCATATAGAAGAATATCCTTGGTCAAAGAGTGGACTGAGTTCTTACAATAAAAGTAAGATAATGCAGTCATATTGATGGTAATAAGTTTAACCCCAGGGGTTATTATTTTAAGGTTGGGTTCCTGTACTTTGTGCATGATTGAAATTGAGATGTGATGGAAAGATACATCTTCACCTTAAAGGTCATGAAAATAGAAAAAAAAAAGGTCAGAAATATGAGATGGATTGGGAATCTAAATCAAAGATAAAGGAATGGAAAATTTTCTTTCAGGAACAAGTAATCACAGCTATAATAGGAAATCCTGTGTGAGCCAACAAAGTAAAACATCCTGGTCAAGCCATCTACCACCACCAAGAAGATATTATAGCAGTGTTATAGAGTCACTTAGTAAAGAAATGTAATATCACCACCAATCAGGACTGGAATGAAGTTGCTGAAGACAACAACAAACCTGACTGACCTTCTGAAGTCCTTAGTTTTGGCATGTACTATACAATATTGGCCACATAAGTCTACATTATTACATCACAGCAACAACTACCAGAATTCACAAACAACAAGCTAAGTCCTGTGCCAGCCCCACTGGTCAGCTGGAACATGATCACAGATTTAAAATTAGAAAAAAATTTACAGGTCATCTAGACAAACATCTCATTTTACTAAAGAGGTAAGCTAAACACAAAAATGTTAACTGACTTGCCCAGCATCACACAGCAAATATATGGCAAAGATTGAATTTGAACTCTGGATCTCTGAGTCCAAGTCCAGCACCCTTTCCACTATTCCTTGAAGCAAAACTTCCATGGTAAAGTTGGAGGTCCTTTTATCAAGCCTCACTAAGAGGGAGCTTCTCCAAAATTTCCTGTTTCTCAGATGAAACCAATATGCCATCATGTAAAGCCGTCAGCTGACCTAGAGTATGTGCAACCTATGTTTTCACCTAAAAATTACCTCTGATGGGTCTACTTGTGGGTTAATGTCCAAGAATGTGCTGCTTTTGGAATTTCAAATTAGTTTTGCAACATGACTTTCATCTCAGAGTTCAGAAACAATGGCAATCAAAGCCCCATGATTTCTGCATCTCTGTTAAATCACCACAAGCAACATTCTCCTTGCAGCTGCAGCTATCTGTCTGGAGAAACTAGACAATACTGTCAGGTCCTGCTCATGGTGAAGCCAGGCAGGACATGCCAGGAATTAGACAAATTCCTAGGAGTTGGATAAGGAAAAAGGGCACTCCCCACCTGGACCTGGGGAGGAAGTTTCCCATTGGGAGAATAAGAATAAATCAGAAACCCAGACCAGATTGATCATAAGGTGTCGAAAAAATTGCTGTCAGAGTGGAATAACATTAATAAGTAACATTTACATAATACTTTACAGAAGTTATCTCAGTTTATCTACACAATAACCCTAAGAGATAGTTGTTTTTCTTATCTCCATTTATAGAAAGGGAAACTGAGGCTGACATAGGTTCAGTTAGTAACTGAGGTAGGATTTTATTTCAGGTCCTACTAATGCCAACTTCAGTAATGTAATTATTATATACCCTATATCAGAGTAGGAAGGCACCCTTTCCTCTAACTCCTCTTCCACCCATTGAGGGAAAAAAAGCTGCATGTCTTTCCCCAGACTCAGCCAACTCTGATATCTCTGCATGGCAGAATCCCTCAGACTCCTCTTTACACAGTTGTCCCATACCAGACTTCAATCTTATATTTCAGATTGTACTTCAAAGCTATAAAATATCAACAGACAGAGAGGGGGAAGGGGAAGGAGAAAGACAGAGACAAATACCGACAAAGGGGAAAGAAAGGGGGGGGAGAGAGAGAGAGAGAGAGAGAGAGAGAGAGAGAGAGAGAGAGAGAGAGAGAGAGAGAGAGAGAGAGAGAGAGAGAGAGAGAGACAGAGACAGAGAGAGAGAGAGAGAAAGAGAGAGAGAGAGAGAGAGAGAGAGAGAGAATCAGAAAAAGACAGAAAGAAAGACAGAGAGGCAGAGACAGAGATAGAAAGACACACAGGGAAAAACAGAGAGAGAGAGAGACATAGAGGGAGGGAGAGAGATAGAAATGAAGAAGGAGGGAGAGAGAGACAGAGAGAAAGAGAAGGGAAAGAGACAGAGACGTAAAGAGAGAGGCAAAGACAAAGAGACAGAAAGAGATAAAGAGAGAGAGACAGAAAGAGACAGAGAAAGAGGCAGAGAGGCAGAGAGACAGAGACAGAGAGAGAAAGTATGTATTCCTCTATTCCTATGCTGGACACATAGTACAATTCCTTAAACATACTAAGGACTAAATAAATGTGTATTAAAATGGATTGAACTGGATCTTTTTTCTAAAAAGCACTCTGTAATTCAGATAGGATTTCCTCAATTAATTCCAATTAATGATATTTTCATATGGGTGATCAGACATTAATTATGTCTCAGATTTTTCCCAATTAAAGCAATCAATTCTAGAGCCACTATCTTAACAAGTCTCCCAGAAATTACTATTAAAATGTATCTCAGTTTAAGTAAAAGAAGATAAAGGCTTATGAAAAAAGCATATGTACCAGAGAAGAGTGGGGGAAGGGGGAAAGTATTTATTAGGCATCTATCTACTAGGTACCAGGTACTATACTAAGTGCTTCATAAATATTATCTCATTTGATCCTTACCACAACCCTATAAGGTATATACTGTTATTATTTCCATTTTGCAGTAGAGGAAACTGAGATGGAAGAAACAGGTTCAGTGACTTGCCCAGGGTCATACAGCTGTAAATGTCTAAGGTTGGATTTGAAAACTCAGGTCTTCCTGATTCCAGATCCAGTGTTTTAACCACTAAGCCAATATGAAAAATAAATTAGGCCTGAAGTGAAAATAAAATAATAGGTAACACATACTAAATATCCACCTTGTAACCAATGTATTACAGTCTGCCAGCCAAACAAATGCTTAACAAAACTCAGAAAGCTTTCCTTTGCTAACCTCAGATTGGCCAGGATTAATGTCACCTGCTCATATTATGTATCCCTGACATTAGCATTCTTTCAAAGAATGTTTAAGCTGATCATAACTTACAAGCTTGTATTGGGGATGTATGTGATTGTTTAATTTGTTTTTCCTCCTACTAAGGACAGGAACCAGGGCACATTTGTCTGAAACAGATTTGTGTGATGGAAACATTTCCAGCTGTACCAGTGCTGTAACATTTACACCCAAATTAGCTCAGGAGTCAACATATCTCGCTTGGTTATTACATTTATTGCATCAATTATCTACAAATGAAATACAGCTGCGTTGTCTATTGCCCCAGTTTCAAGCAAACATTTAATGAGCTTCAGAGCTGGAGCATTTCATGACAACAAATAAGATGAGAACTTAATCTTCTCTTGTACATTGCCTGGCTGTAATTAATTTTTTCCCCTTCTCCCTCCCTTTCCTTCTCCCCCTCTCCACCTGTCGCTCTGTCTCTGTCTCTGTCTCTGTCTCTGTCTGTCTCTGTCTCTCTGTGTGTGTCTCTCTGTCTCTCTGTCTCTCTCTGTCTCTGTCTTTGTCTCTCTCTTTCCCCCTTCTTTTGTCTTTTGTCTCTGTCTCTGTCTCTGTCTCTGTGTGTGTATGTGTGTCTCTCTCTTTCCCCCTTCCTCCTTCCCACCCTCCCTCACTAAATGAGTCATCATCATATTTGAAGAAAATCTAATCAGGTATTTATCCCAAACTTGAACAGGACATTCAGTTTATTTGCTAAATAAGAATTAGGTAAAGCAAATGTTTAAGTTTCAATCCCAGAGTTTTCCTGTACAAAGCAAGGTCACTTAGCTCTCCCTGACAAGGGTAGAGAGAAGCCACTTTCTTGGGAGTTCAAAACAATCTGACATTTTGACAGATCCCCCATAATCTTTTTCACATTTCTTTCTACTGAACTGAGGAAGCAAAAACAGATGCTCTCAGTTTCCCTGAAAATCTTTTTTGGATTTTTTTAAGTGATAGGAGTGGGTTAAAAGACAGGCATTAGATAGGGAGGTAGGGAAGATTGCCTCCATCTTTTGACCAAGAGAAAGAATCTCCCAAGATCTCCCCAGTTGCCAGTATATTTTTTTATAGGCACCAAAGCAGACACCTGTTTTCAATTGTACTTTTAGAAGATTGCTCTCTGTTCTCTTAAGGCAGGGGAAGAGAGACTAGGAAAGGAAGGAATAGAGGAGGGAAGGAGGGGAGGAAGGAAAGAAGGAAGGGAGGGAGGGAGGAAGGAAAAAAAGGATGGAAGGAGGGAGGGAGGAAGGAAGGAAAGAAGAGATGGAGGAAGGAAGGAAGGAAGGAAGGAAGGAAGGAAGGAAGGAAGGAAGGAAGGAAGGAAGGAAGGAAGGAAGGAAGGAAGGAAGGAAGGAAGGAAGGAAGGAAGGAAGGAAGGAAGGAAGGAAGGAAGGAAGGAAGGAAGGAAGGAAGGAAGGAAAAGAGGGAGGGGGAGAGAAGGAAGGAAAAGAGGGAGGGAGGGAAGGAAGGAAGGAAGGAGAAAGAGCTTGCATATGGCTACCATTTGAGTTCACGTCATAAATGATTTTTGTCCAGTTTGTGAATGAAAGACTTCTCCATCCCAGCACCTCCTTACATCATGGATGTGGAACTTGATTCCCACTTTAGGAAATATGTAGAGAGGACATTCATTTAATCCCTGGTCAGTTGGGGTCGTCCTCGTTGCAAATGGATTTTTGCTCATAAAATATGGGAGATTAGTTTTAAACTCTCTCGGGAGACCTTGCTCTATAGACTCAGGGGCACATGAAAGACAGAGGAGATCCATTGGTGGTTTGTCCCACTGTTATTTCCAGATGTCTCTTGAGTAGAAACCAAAGGCTTTAGAATAGATATCCACGCCAGCTGCAGGGATGTCTCTGGGGAGGAAGGAGGAGAAGTTCCACCTAACAATAGCCATGTGTGATGTACCTCCCCTGAAAAAAATTAATAGAGGGGGGAACCCTTCATGTACAAAACAGAAATGGAATTGTCATTAAGAATCTGTTTCCCACCAGTTCAAGGTGGCAGCTTCCTCAAGAAGATTTCAGCCTTTATATCTTCATCTTAATTTGAATGTATTTTTTTCAGATATGAAAGAGAGAGAATGACACTCCTAAATAGTTCAGTAAAATTATGGCCTTTGGCATGCTGTTGGTTTAGTAAAAGGTAGTACTCTGACTGCTTTCTTTTTTTATTATTATTATAGCTTTTTATTTACAAGATATATGCATGGGAAATTTTTCAGCATTGACCCTTGAAAAACCTTCCATTCCAATTTTTCCCCTCTTTTCCCCCACCCCCTCCCCTAGATGGCAGGTAGACCAATACATGTTAAATATGTTAAAGTATATGTTAAATACAATATATATATGTATATGTATATATATATATATATATATATCTCCATACAGTTATTTTGCTGCACAAGAAAAATAGGACTTAGAAATAAGGTAAAAAATAACATGAGAAGGAAATAAAAAATGCAAATGGACAAAAACAGCGGGAGTAGAAATGCTATGTTGTGTTTCACACTCATTTCCCAGAGTTTTTTCTCTGGGTGTAGCTGGTTCTCTTCATTATTGAACAAATGGAACTGATTTGGTTCATCTCATTGTTGAAGAGAATCACGTCTATCAGAATTGATCATCATATAGTATTGTTGTTGAGATATATAATGATCTCCTAGTCCTGCTCATTTCACTGGGCATCAGTTCATGTATCTGACTGCTTTCTTTAAGAATAGAGATGATTACTTACTGACACTTATTTTCGATTGGATGCTTTCAAGAGGCTTCTGCCATACAACTGAGCCTGGAACCAAGAAAATCTGAGCTCCGATCTTGCCTCTGACAAATCCTGGTTGAATGAGCCCCTTGATGTTCTATGCCAGTAATACCAATCAAAAAATTGTCTCTACATGTAATTGAGAAAAAAATATTATTTAAAAGAAAATAGTGCCTATTTTAAAAATTTTTAAATAGATTAACACATTAAAATCAGATAGGAATCACATTTTGATCTGTTCAGCCCACACTCAGGAGTATTATGGACCAAATGTGGAGCATCTGACACCTTTGTTCTGGCCAACTCTCTAAAATTATAAAGTGCAGAGGAAGTATCATTTTTATTGGTAGAGAGCATTTCTTTACTTCTTATAGCAATGAAATGAGAGGAATATTCTTTCTCCCTTTTGACATTTTAAATATAATTTTGTTCAGTTGTTACATTTCTAAAATTCTTCCTTCCAGAGTCTAGATCAGATTTTTTTCCATATTATAAAATCATGAAATCAGTTTTTAAGGGATATGTAGCCCTCTAATTCCTCCCTAAATAAGAATTCCTTTTATATCACAACTAACAAAACTAGTCTTTACTTGAAGTTATCTAGTGAGGAAGATTCAGTGGTATGTTGATAAATATTTAACAACCAGCTCTCCAAAGGGAAAAAATGCACATGACATACTTAAGTTTTACATATATTAGCAACATCTCTCTCAGTCATTTTAAGTCTAGACAATAAACAAAATAATCAACCTGTGATTTAGAATAGTTACCAATTTCCAAGGTGTAAATGCATACACTAAAAATTCTCTCAAGCAGGTTCAAGTTGGCTCTAGCCTATTCATGGTAGGAACCCACTACTTTTTGAATTAGACTGTCCTGTTTTTGGATAGTTCTTGTAGAAATTGAACTGAAATCTACCTCTGCAAATTTTTTACCCACTGTTCTCTAGGCCCAAGAAGAAATAATTTGCTCCCTCTTCCAGACAAAAGAATTCAAATGACTGAGCCTGCTAAGTCTTCCTTTCTGCAAGCTAAGCATCCTCAAGTCTCTCAAGTAATCTTCACATGTCATTATCTCTTAGTCAATCAAGTCATTCCAGGGCAGGACTTCAGCAAAACTGAGATTTGATTCCAGATTCTTTATGACATTTTATGTAAGCAGCTAGGTTATGCTGTAGAAAATAGAAAGACAGGTTTGGAGTAGAAAGACCTGAGTTCAAACCCAGCTTCAGACACTGTATTAGAAACTATGTGGATATGGACAAGTCATATAACCTGCTCCTTTGTAAAATAAGGGTTGATAATAGCACAAGTAGATCATAATTGCAAAGCTCTTTACAAACTTTAAAGTGCTATAGAAATGCTAGCTTTTTTTTTTTTTTTCAAAATTCCTTCCTCTTCCTTAAGTGTTTCTTCCTCCTCCTCCAGGAGGCCAGAAAGTTGATTCAGTAGGCATCTCACTCCACTTCCTATTGTCAAAATCTATTCTCTACTGGCTGCTCTTTCTCAAAGAATATGAGAAACTAATCCACATAAAAGCACTAAAAAAAAGAGAGATAATACTTTAATTCAAAAGAAGGAAATGCTGCTGATGACATTTTAGATTGTTCATGGAAGGCTGGTAAAGGAGGGAAATACTTTTGGATGCCTTAGGAATTAAGCTTGGTTGCTAGGTAGCTACTCTTCTTACATAATCCGTTGTAGATAAACTACAAATTTTGTGTATTGTATAGCTAATTTTGTGTATTGGGGATTTAGCACTTATAATGCTTCTATATGCAGCTACTTCAATTACTCCCAATAACAAAATATTGGTTTAGAGCTGGAAAGGAACTCAAAAGCCATTTAGTGTAATTCCCTTGTTTTGGAGACAAAATTCTAGAGATATGACTTGCCCAAGCTCATGCAGACAGTAAGTGATGGGAGCAGAAACAATACTCAGCTACTCAGACTCTGAAGATAGTGCTCTTTCAATTGTACAACACTGTGTCTGCCTCTCAGTCCTCTCTCCTATAATAATGTCCCGGGAAACACCCCATCAGAGACAGCATTCACATTGACTGACGTGCTTGTAGTAGGGGCTGAGAATGTGAATTTCTACCCAATCTTTGTCTCGGAAGTTTCTCCAGACCCTTAAGACTTTAACCGCAGAAAACTCTACATCTCATTGAAGGTTGCATTCCTGAACCAAAACAAAATGACACAGAATATCAAAATCATTCAGTCCCCTTCTAAGGGATAAGGAATTCCTTTCACTCATACTCTATATCACACCTTATTTCTTTACCTCCTGGATGCTAAGCTTAACATGCAGAAGTGGTAAAGTATACACAATGAAGGTATTAATCTGCCAGTTTTCTGAGCTGCAAACTGAAGGTGTCCAAGATTCCTTCCCATTCTGAAGGTAGAATCCTATGATGCTGATCTATGAGGTAGTTACACAACCTTTAACCAGATCTACTTCATTTTGTTTTCAGAAAGGGCAAAATAACAACAACGTCAGAAAATGACAGGCTAGTTAGTTAGAGAAATTAGAATGTCATGGCTCAGAGTAATTTAGTTCTCATTGACACCCATGTTAAAGTGTTGGTTTATAATATCAAAATATCCTTGCATTATACATTCCTGTAGACAAAGAGTTTCACACATAAACCCCCTTTTGTTTTCCTTTCTATTATCATCATTACATGGTGTATAATCCCACTCAACTCCACAGACACACACACACACACACACACACACACACACACACACACACACACACACACTTTTTTTTAGAGGGAGGCCTTCTTTTGATCTGTCATCAAGAAGCTGTTTTCCTTCTCTTCCTCCTCCCTTAACCCAAGACCCATACTCTCCCTGATATACACATGCGCGCGCGCGCACACGCACACACACACACACACACACACACACAAATCATCAACATAGACCTGTCCTTCAACAACCAAGGTGAAAAAACAACAATATGAAAAAAAAATCAAGTGGAGCAGATGTCAAGTGGTCCCTCTGGACCTCTACTTAACCTTTCACAGAGTTCTACCTGGACTTTAACAAGGAATCCATACCTTGGGGAAATGGAGAAAATAAAGAAGTTTTGCAAACATAACCTCACTTCTTATAAATCTTCAGCTCGAGATCTTCATTCAACTAATTCTATAGAGTCATCAGCTTCAAATGAAGGGAATGGAATAGCTTTGCTTCAAAAAAAATCCAGACTATGAATACACTAGACTAATTGTAATTGTTTATGACCCAGTGTCATAAAATTTGACATTTCGAGCAGAACTAGGAGATCATTATACACTTCAACAATGATACTGTATGAGGATGTATTCTGATGGAAGTGGATATCTTCAACAGAGAGAAGAGCTAATTCAGATCCAATTGATGGACAGAATCAGCTACACCCAGAGAAGGAACACTGGGAAATAAGTGTAAACTGTTAGCATTTTTGTTTTTCTCCCCAGGTTATTTTTACCTTCCGAATCCAATTCTTCCTTTGAAACAACAACAACAACAAAATTCGGTTCTGCACATATATATTGTACTTAGGATATACTATAAGATATTTAATATGTATGGGAATGCCTGCCATCTAGGGGAGGTGGTGGAGGGAAGGAGGGGAAAATTCGGAACAGAAGGGAGTACAAGGGATAATGTTGTAAAAAAAAAAAATTACTTATGCATATGTACTGTCAAAAAATGTCATAATTATAAAATTAATATAAAAAAATTTGACATTGAAAACTTGAAGCTCTTTCTTTCTTTTTTTTTTTTCCCTAGGACTGTCTTCTTTTTGACACCCACCCCTCTACAAATGTTATTTAAAACCAGGTGTGTGAAATGTTTGGGCAGCAGTTGAGCAATCAGTGTTTTTTGTCTACCTGACAGAAATGTATGGGGAATTTTAAGACCTAATGATTATAAATGGGGGTGGGAACTTTTCTAACTCTTACCTCCAAATACAGTTACACATCACAAATTCATCACTGTTAGACTTAAACTACATTGGAATAGCCTGGGACTTTTTAGTACAGTGAAAAATTGCAAGTAATTGTTGAAAGCTTCTCCAAGACATCTTCTCAAGTTGCACCTTTTTATGGAACTGGGGAAATATTACCCAAATCACACAGCCAACAATGAAACAAAGAGAGGGGAACTTTCCCTATCCTGTACTTAGTTGAAATGAATTACAGAAATCTGACCCTAGAAACAATTTGGCAAAAAAAAAAAAAAAAGACACTAGATCTGTAATTTAGTACATCTCAGAAGTTTTATGACATGGTGCTTAACCATTGTCATTCAAGGGGTAGAACAGATGAAGCAAAGAAGATGTTGAATGCTCTGTTGCATCATCAAATGAGATACTATTGGTAAAAGCATTTAGCATAGTAGCTGTCACAGAGCAAACACAATGTAACATACCTATTCCCTTCCCCTTGTAGTCACAAAATTTCTGATTTACTGAAATTATGTTTTACAAACATTAAGTCGTTTTTGAAGTTCTTTTGACTATCTTAAACCATATCATAAAACCATTTTTCCTTTTTTTTATTAAATCTTTTTATTTACAAAACATATGCATGAGTAATTTTTCAACGTTGACCCTTGCAAAGTCTTCTATTTTAAATTATCCCCTCCTTCCCCCACTCCCTCTCCTAAATGGCAGGTAGTCCAATACATGTTATATACATTAAAATACATTTTATATATCCAATATATGTATATATTTATACAGTTATCTAAGCATACCATCTTAAAGATGAGGCAGGGAGGGGGAAAGGTAACTGTACTTCTTAATCAGAACCATTTGGTGGTCATTAATAACACATTTGTCAGAAATGTGGTCTGTTTCCAGAATAGTCCTTTGAGCTACAGTATCACATTTAGGTGTGTTGCCAATCCACCATGGATTTTACTGGATTTTTTTGTTTGTTTCCCTATATCAAGGGATTCAAGTTGCATGTGACCTGACAAGAAGAGACAATGGAGAATGCATGGAGAATGATAGGCAGTGAATTTTGTAATTTTTCAAAGAAACAAGCTGCCATATTTCAAATGTCACTCCTCAAGTCACCATCAGCCCTGGTAATGGATTTGCTATCATTTATTTGTGCATGAACATTTGGGTCCCTTGGCTCAGAAATTTTTTTTTAATATCATTCAAGGTTATACTCCGGAAAGCCACAAAATCTGAAGTATACCAGACAACTTAATTATAACCATGAGTAGAATCTTGTATTTGGTCATGGGGGGCAGTCCCATACAAAAATGTTAAAATCCCATAAAGTGGTTTAATTCACAAATGTAGTTTGGTTTTCTAGACCACCCTTTAAGATAGAGAGTACAATTATTACTGTCCCCATTTCATGGATAAAGAAATTAAGTTTCTGTGAAGTTAATTGAGCTGCTTGTGTTCATACAGCTTTTGAAGCATAATCTCAGTTTTCAAAAACAAAATAGGGTGGGGTAGGGGTAGAGAGAATAGTCTGAAAGCTATCTCAGTGAAATCAGTGAATTTAGCTTCAAATGTTGGTGAAACTCAATAGTATTGCTGTTGCTCATCCTTCCTTCTTAAAGAGAACAAATGATATTAGTGGGATAAGCACTTATTGGTGCTTGACTGCTTCAATCAGTCTCTGGGCTCTTAAGCTCGTTACTCCTTCAAGTGGGCTCCATAATTTAGGGACAACTCTAAACCCACTCTCAACAGTAAGCAGCTTCAGAAGAAAAGACCATCATCTCATCTTCCAAAAGATTTTGGGCTCCATTTGTTTGAGGGGGGGAATGATGGGATGAATAGACCCAGCAGAATGCTATGTTTCTGATAGCAATCCAATATGTAAGTAGGCCCCAGTAAAAAACAAACTGACCCTGTCAAATTATTTGGTACTGACATTATTACATACAGATATCTATCTTGTTCTGAGGCCCATAGTTAACTTATACAATTTGGAGGTTAAACTATGGACATCAGCCCCAAAGTTATCATGTATAAGCAGGATGGCCACAACCACAACTGAGGCACACAATTAGCATATTTAGCTTACCTTGTATAGGATTCTTTCCCATTAAAGGTCCCCCTCTCCCTTTGTTAATTATAAGTTCATTAGGAACTTTGCTTGCTTGTTAAAACATTACAATAAAGCTTTATCCCTTAACCTGCAGATGGTTTAAGCCTGTCATTTTAGACACTTTATGACTTGGTTACACCTCATCATGACTTGATGAACCTTATCAATACCACAAAAGTGATGTCTTGATTTACATATCAATTGGATTTAAGTAAGGCAAAGCTATGTTAGCAGCCTCACTCTCTTTTCCTCCAATTATCACAGTCCAGCAGCCAGACAAGATGATTAGTGATGGTCCATGTTGCAGTATGTGACCTTGACCTTTCTAAATTAAGATCTTTCCCAGATCTCAATTTATCTAAATCAATGTCCATTCAATGATTAAGGGCTAGGTAAGAATCAGACAAAAGATGACCTAGCTTACCATCACAAAAATATCAGACTGAAAGAAGACCAGACCTGAAACTGAAAGAAGACCAGAACTGAAAACAATGGCTATTTACACTAAGCCATCTAACAACTAAAAAGCCATCAAAATCTAAACATTGAGCAATTGAGACTTGTTATTGGTCATTCCATGAAAGCTATAATGATTTGGATTTAAAGGCATAGTCAAGTAGGCTTCTATAAAGCCTATTTTTAAAATTATATTTCTTTTTTATAATAGTCTTTTATTTTTGCAATTACATATAAAGATAGTTTTCAATATTCCTTTTTTTTAAGATTTTGAGTTTCAATTTTTTTTCTCTCTCTGCCTTCCTTACCTCCACTTTCCCGAAGTAATATAGGTTATCCATGTACAATCATTTTAAACATAGTTCCATATTAATCATGTTATGAGAGAAAAATCAGAGCAAAATGGGAAAAAAATACAAGAAAAAAAAAGCAAACATATATAAAAAAGGTGAAAATAGTATGCTTCAATTCACATTCAGTCTCCAAAGTTCTTCCTCTGGATGTAAATGGCATTTTAAAACTATATTTCAGGAAATCATAAAAGAAAACTACATGAGTCAAAAATAAATTATCCAAGCTTTATGGAGAAAAAATAAAAAACATAGCCCCCAGATCCCATAATGCCTTATATAAAATTGACAATTCCTTTGTATAAAGCACCCATATAAGGATATAGTACCCCAAGTGGAGAAAGAGACCACATGTGGCAGGGGAGGAAGGAAGGAAGGAAGGAAGGAAGGAAGGAAGGAAGGAAGGAAGGAAGGAAGGAAGGAAGGAAGGAAGGAAGGAAGGAAGGAAGGAAGGAAGGAAGGAAGGAAGGAAGGAAGGAAGGAAGGAAGGAAGGAAGGAAGGAAGGAAGGAAGGAAGGAAGGAAGAGTTTGCATATGACTACCATTTGAGTTCACTTCATAAATGATTTCTGTCCAATTTGTGAATGAAAGATTGCTCCATCCCAGAACCTCCTTACATCATGGGTGTGAAATTTGATTCCCACTTTAGGAAATATGTAGAGGGGATATTTATTTAAGCCCCTGGTCAGTTGGGATTATCCTCATTGCAAATGGATTTTTGCTCATAAAATATGGGAGATTAGTTTGTATATTGTCAATACTTTGTATTTATAAATACACATTTGAGACCTTGAATTTTATTGCTCTTTTCCCCTGTATTGCATCTTTTGTGAATTTGTGATTATTTCTGATGACATTCGTCTACTGATTTGTCATACATGTATGTATATGTGTATACACACATATGTGATATATAGCATATATCCATTATATGTGTTATACATAATAGATATCCATTTTATATATATATATATATATATTATATCATCATAATATAGTATATCAATTATTTAATGTTGATATATTAATATAATATATTAATATTGACATGTTACATTAATATGTTAGGTATTATAATATATATTTTATATTATACATTACATAATATATTTTTTTCTCCCTCTCTCTCTCCCTTGTTGGGGTTCTCAGGTGCTGCAGACCTGCTGACACCAAGGGAGGTCTGAGCACTTACCCATAGTTAGCATTGCCTCTCCGATCTTCAGATGTCTCTGAATAAGAGAGAGTAGACAGACACCACTATGTAGTTAAGAAGCTTTATTGCTTGGTTACATCACCCTGTCTGCTTCTCTCTATATATAGTCCTGTACTTATATCCCTCTCTTCTGCCCTTGCCCACATGCCCCAGCAACAAGTATGAGTATAGCTTGTATATCTCAGAGTCCAATCCTTGTGATGATGGAGGTTATGTTGTTCTGGTGCATGCTCAATTCCTGAGCTGATGTGTCGACAGAACATACTCCGGACCTTTAGTCAGCCAGGAGGAACATACACCTGAGAACCTCAATATCCATTCCTAAGAGTGTGCTAACCGAGAACTAATCAGCTACAGACAACAAGGTCAGGATGCACAAGATTTGTTTTCACACAAATTTTCACAACAAAATACTTGTTGCTTATACAAATGAAGCATTGCATGCAGGGTACATCATTATTGTCATTCTCTTGGATTGTAATATTCTCTCTAAAATGTACTCTTTTCTGTTGAGGTTTTCTTGAGGTCTCTGGGAGCAGCTTTCCTTTCAGTTCAGTAATCACCACACAAGTACAGTCAGATGTTAAAGTCCAAATCCTTTATTGTCTCTTCAAAGTCTTATCTCCTTCACTTGGGGCTCTGCTAGTTTTCTGGGGGCCTTCCGGAGTCTTGGTTTCAGAGGAGAAGAAAAAGAGGAGAGCCTGCCATCAAGGCAGTGTGAGATGGGATGAATCTGTCTGAGTCCAAAGGGCCTGGACTTATGTTCCAGTCTTCAGCCTGCAGCCTTCTGTCCCCTTGTCTCTGAATCTCTGAATCTTCCTGGCTGAGGGTTCTCGTTTATATGCTACATACTGAGTACAAACCAATCATTATATCACTAGGAAACCATTATTTGTTGTAGGATTAAATCAATTAGATTTAACCATTGTCTCCTCAATTCCACTTAGTACCTTTTTTCAAGTTCTGGCCCATAACATCTCCTTGTAAGATTAAATCAATCATATTGAACCATGCTAAATTAGATAACTATTGATTATATCAATTCTACTGACTTAGTACCTTGTAAGAATCCTTTGTTTCAAGTTCAGAGTTCTGGCCCATAACATCAGATGAAGTTATTGATTGTGTCTATGATTTGTTGTTTCACCCATTCATTCTTTAGGATCAGATTATTTAATTTCCAATTAATTTTTGGTCTATTTTCTCCTGGCCTTTTATTGCATGTGATATTTATTGCATCATTATCTGAAAAAAAATGCATTTACTATTTCTGTCTTTCTGCATTTGATTTTGAGATTTTTATGCCCTAATACATGGCAATTTTTGTATAGGTTCCATGAACTGCCGAGAAAAAAGTAAACTCCTTTCTGTCTCCATTCAATTTTCTCCAAAGATCTATCCTACCTAACTTCTCTAACATTCTGTTTACCTCCTTAACTTGTTTCTTATTTATTTTGTGGTTCAATTCATCTAGTTCTGAGAGAGCAAGTTTGAGATCCCCCACTAGTATAGTTTGCTGTCTTTTTCTTCTTACATCTCTCTTAACTTCTCCTCTAGAATTTGGATACTATACCACTTGATGAATATATGTTAAGTATTGATATTGCTTCATTATCTATGAGACCCTTCAGTAAAATATAGTTTCCTTCCTTATTTCTCTTAATTAGACCTATCTCTGCTTTCACTTGATCTGAGATCAAGAGTGCTACCCCTCCTTTTTTTTTACTTAACCTCAAGCATAATAGATTCTGCTCCAGCCCTTTACCTTCACTCTGTGTGAGTTCACTCTTCTCTAAATGAGTTTTTGTAAATAGAATATTGTAGGATTCTGGCTTTTAATCCAGTCTGCTATCCACTTCCATTTTGTGGGAAAGTTCAACCCATTCACATTCACAGTTAAAATAACTAATTCTGTATTTCCTGCCATTTTATTTATCCTTAGTTATGCTTTTCTCTTCTCTTTCCCCCTTCCCTCCTCGCCAGTATTTTGCTTTTGATGACCATTTCCTTCAAACAGCCCTCCCCCATTTAGAGCTCCTCCCCCTCTTTACACCTTTCCCCTTCCACTTCTGTTTTGCCTTCTATTAGTCTTTCCCTTTCTTTTCCCCTTTCCCCTTCCACTTCCCTATAAGGAGAGACAAGTTTCTCTGTGAAACCAAATATGTCTGATATTCTCTCTTTAAGCCAAATCTGATGAAAAAAAGAACCTAGACATTATCTTACATGAAATCATAAAGGATAACTGTCCTGATGTCTTAGAATCAGAAGGTAAAACAGCCATTGAAAGAATTCAACAAGCACTTCCTGAAAGAAACCCCAAAATTAAAACCCCAAGGAATTTTGTGGCTAAATTTCAGAATTTCACAATATTCATCCCTTTCTTTTCTTTCCCTCAATTATAATAGATCTTCTTTGCCTCTTCATGAGACATAATTTCCCTTATTTAACCTCCTTTTTCCTTTTTGTCCAGTATGATCGCCGTTCTACCTCTAGTTTCTTTTTGATATTATCATAATAAAATCAAATTATACCCTCACTCTCTAAGTATACTCATAACAGAAATATAGTTCTCAAGAATTCTTTCCTTTTTACCTTTTTATACTTCTCTTGAGTTCTGTGTTTGGAGATCAATTTTTTTGTTGTTGTTCAGTTGTGATCTTTTCATCAGAAATAGATGAAATTTGCTTATATCATTGAATTTCCATCTTCTTCCCTGAAAGATAAGGCTCATTTTAGCTGGATAGCTTATTCTTTGCTGTAATCCAAGTTCCTTTGCCTTTCAGAATGTCAGATTCCAGGCCATTCAATCCTTTAAGCTGCTGGGTCCTGGGTAATCCTGATTGTGGCTCCTCTGTATTTAAATTGTTTCTTTCTGGGTGCTTGCAATATCTTTTCCTTGGTGCAATAGTTCTGAAATTCTGAAATTTAGCCACAAAATTCCTTGGGGTTTTAATTTTGGGGTTTCTTTCAGGAAGTGCTTGTTGAATTCTTTCAATGGCTGTTTTACCTTCTGATTCTAAGACATCAGGACAGTTATCCTTTATGATTTCATGTAAGATAATGTCTAGGTTCTTTTTTTCATCATAGATTTCAGGAAGTTCAATAATCCTTAGATTGTCTCTCCTAAATCTATTTTCCAGGTCAGTTGTTTTTCCTAGAGGTATTTCATATTTTCTTCTTTTTTGTTTGACTGATTCTTAAAATATTATTGAGTCATTCATTTCTATATGTTCAATTCTGATTTTTAGTGTATTATTTTCTTCAGTTACCTTTTTTAGCTCCTTTTGTATTTGACTAATTGAATAGTTTTGTTCATTGTAATTTTTTTTCCATTTTACAAATTTTGTTTTTCAAAGAATTGGTATCTTTTTCATATCTACTTTGTAAGGCATTATATGCTTTTTCTATTTCATCAAATCTATTTTATAGGGAGTTATTTACTTTTTCTATTCTTTCTTACAAAGATATCTTTTCCTTTCCCCATTTTTCTTCTCTCTTTTAAAATCCTTTATGTAGTCTTCAAGAAAGCCTTGTGAAATGGGGACCAGCTCATATCTCCTTTTAGTGCTTCATCTAGAGCTGATTTGCCTTTAGGAACCTCAGGATTTGAGGTCTGTTCTCTCTCTCCATAAAAGCTGTCTATGGTGAGAGTTGTTTTCGATTTTTTGCTTATTTTTTAAGGCTTAAGATTTGCTCAGTGCAAAGGAACAACAATTGCTTTAGTTAGCCCTGAGGCAGTTCTGCTAATTGATTTCTGGTGCTGGGTAATTCTGGCTAGGTCCCATATTCTTCCAGGGCTCAGTGGTTTACAATTTGCTTTTTGTAGCAAATCTGCCAAACCACCTGCCTGCAATCAGGACAGAGTAGCCTAAGAGGCTCACAGAAGATTCCCAGCTGCATGGAAGTTGAAATGTTCTGACTCCCTGCTCCAGCTCCTTGTCCTGGACTTCCTGGGCTGCTGACTGCAAACTGTCTCCCTAACCATTTGAAACAGACCTGTTCTGAAGTTCTTCCAAGGTATCTTCTTCTAGAAATTGTTGTACTCCAAATATTTGTGGGTTCTTTGACTCCAAAACCAGTTTAGAGATTTAATTTACTGTTCGTTTGAGAGGTCAGAGGAGGTCACTGAAAGATGCTTCCTACCATCTTGACTCCCAGTCTCAAACTTAATTGTGCCAAGGTAAAAATTGGGAATGAAGAATAATCTTAAAAATGCATACCTGATTATAGATCAAAACATACTAATTTTTCTTTCTTCTTTCCTTTCTTTCTTTTTTTTCCTTATTTCTTCCCTTCCTTTCTTCTTTCTCTTTTTTCTTTTTTTTTCTTTTTCTTTCTTTCTTTTTCTTGAGTTTTCTTCCACAAAAATGATCAAAATGAAAATGTTTATCTTTACCTAAATCAGATTGCTTATCATCTTGGGGGAAAGTTTGGGAGGGACAAAGGAGAGAAGTATAAAACTTGGAACACAAAACTAAAAAAAAAAAAAAAAAAAGAGTTTTAAATTGTTTTTACATATAAATGGGGGGGATGGATAAAATGTTTTCCCTAAAAGCAGGCCACATGTCTCATAGTTATTTCTAGGAAATGAGAACTAATCTCTAAAAACCTTTGCAACATCTAAAACTATTGGCCTTTTCTTCAGTCAATGATCCTCCATTGTTGCTTTCTCTAGCCTACTTAGGGAATTAAAAAGAGTAATACACCAAACACTGGGCCTAGAATCAGGAAAACCTAAGTTCAAATACGGCCTTTGACACTTATTAATTATTAATTAACTTATTAATTAACTAGGAAAGTCATTTAATCCTCTTTGCCTCAGTTTCTTCATCTGTTAAATGTGTTGAGAAAGGAATGGCAAATTCCACAGTCTTTGTAAAATGGGAGTCACAAAGAATCAGATATAATAAATCTTTAAAATGTCATCATCACAAACTGAGGGAAAAGTAAGAGAAAAGGAGAAAGTTTTATAACCATCTTCTCAGAGAGGTTTTTTTCTGGTGGTAGGAAATCCAGAAAATATAAGAGAGGTGGTAGCATTCAAAATTCAAAAAAGAACACTAGCCAGTTGGGTCTTATACTGGCAGGTGAAAACTTGAGGCAATGTTGAGGCAATAAGGGTGGGTAAACTTTTCTCTTCCAAGAGCCATTGAATACTTATAACATTATTTGAAGGCCATATAAAATTGTCAACTTAGAGAATGCAAAGTGAGAGGTTGCTGTACCTAGCTTTCAGCTCACAGCTGCCCAAGGTTTATTATGCAAATATTTTTGCAGGCCTTATACTGCTGGGCTGGAGCTTTCCCACTCTTGGTCTAAAAGAAGCTGATTGTGATTTCCTGATATCCAGCCCCAGAGCCATAGTAACATCAAGTACATTATGCTTTTCAAGCTAATAAATTGACTTCTAATTGATGATTCAAAGAAATCAGTTTGCAGCCTTATACTTAGTCTCATCTAAATACTCTACAAAACAAAAGCTTAACATTTTAATGCCTGTGAAAGATGCTATAGATATATGTAACACTTCATTGATTGATTCTGGCAAATATAGAAATATTATTCACTTGGAAATAAAATATAGGTCTTTAACAGCAGATTTTCAGTCTTCTTGACCAGTCTTCTTTCCTTTGCATTATCTATTTTCATCGACATTTTCAATAAAGTTTTATCCTCTATACTATAACACATTTAACATGTATGGGACTGCCTGTCATCTAGGGAGGGGGTGGAGGGAAGGAGGGGAAAATTCGGAACAAAAGTGAGTACAAGGGACAATGTAAAAAATTACCCATGCTTATGTACTGTCAAAAATTATAATTATAAAATTAATTTTAAAAAAGCTTTATCCTCCATTACCATCACAGGAAGAAATAAAAGACCATCCCTAAAGAGGGAACTCCTTACATAACCTGGACCTCACATATGAATTCACTTAAAATGAATATTCCATCCAGGTCCTTCTAGAGATGATGCCAGTAAATACTGGAAAAACTCATCCAGCATCAATTGCTGTTGGCAAGACCAACAAAGAAAATCCAGAATAAAAGAGACACTCTTTCAGAGAATTGGCGGGGCTGGCCTGTCTTTCAGCCCTAATGTAAAGTAGGCTTGTGTTTCACAATCAGGTGATCTGCAGAATCCCTGGGGAACACTAAAAGGAGTTCAGACCCAGCTGGATCAGAATATAGGCATTGTTTTCTTTTTAAAAAAATAATTGGTCATGATCTTGGTGACAAATTATGACAGTGCCCTGGGTTCTCAAAGTCAATGCCAGTGATCCACAAGCTCTGCCATGTTTTACTAAATTCATTGACCTTGAGTATCAGCCCAATGACTGAATAGAACTGTAAGTTCAACTTAAAGCCAGTAGAGGTTCATGGCCAGAAAATTAATCATCAAGTGTTTTCAACCACAGCAACTCATAAAGACTTTCTACCAAGATGTGAGGAAATGATGATCTGTGACAGTAGTACCCTCACTAACAAAAATCAATCATTTATGAAGATGATTATTTATTCCCTATTTCCAAGGAGCTTTGGTTCTAATGTGAGAAGACTTTGAGTAAATATATAATTATAGACAGAATAAACATAAAAAGAATAAATAAAAAACATAAAGAAAGAAGTTAAATAAAAAGTAATTTGGAAGGAATGGAACTTGCAGTAGGGAAAGGCCTCACAGAGAAAATAATGCTTTAGCATCACCTAGATTCTAATCTAGACAGTAATACACAGAGTAAGTAATAATTAGATGCTATTGTACTTGGAATCAGAGGTATTTTGGTTCAGTCTCATCTCAGACACTGTTACCTGGGCGAGTTATATAATTCTTTAAGCCTTTTCCTCATGTATAAAATAGGGATAATAATTTCACCTGGTTACCTCACAAGATTGTTTTGAGGAACAAATAAGATAATCAATGAAGAGCATTTAGCAAACCTTAAAGCAAGATAAAAATGTAACATGCTATTAAGTAATGCATTATTAACATAAAACTTCATTCAACAAAACCAATTTGACATAATACTTATAATTAGTTCTGTAAAAACAGTCTGTGCTTTTTGTCAAAATATATTGTAAAATATTTAGACTAGCTCTTTTTGTTGTGGAAAAGAACTGGAAATTGCAGGGATGCCTGTCAGTTGGAGAATGGTTAGACAAATTGTGGTATATGTTCATGATGAAATACTACTCTGCTATAAAAAATGATGAGCTTATTGATTATAGAAAAACATGGATAGAATTGCATGAAATAATGAAGAGCAAAGTAAGCAGGATCAAAAGAACATTGTACACAATAGCAACAGTACTGTTTTTAAAACAACTTTAAACAACTAAGTCATTATATCCATTACAAATACTGAAATTAACTACAAAAGACATATGAAGGAAAATTGTTATATCCATCCAGAGAAAAAAATTATAAAAAGAAGTATATAGAATAATTTACATGTATATATACATACATATGTATATATGCATGTGTATGTATATAAACACAAACATATTTGTATCTAATGATAGCTATATCTAGGATGGGGGTCAGGAAGAAGAAAAAAAAAAAAGAAAAAGAAAGTTACATGACAATTTTATTATATATCTAAAAGAAATAGCAAGTTATACATAATAGATTTGCAGTTTCACATGCAATCAGCTTTTTTTTATTCTATTATGTCATGGATTTTATTCTATTATGTCATACTTGTTTAATTTCAAAAATTGAAAATAAAAACACTTTATAGATATATACAATTTTTTAATTGCTTCCCTCTTTGTCTCTCATATTATCTTGATCTGTACATACATATTATGTATAAGTATATACATATATATATATGCACACACCCACATACACACACACACACACACACACATATATGTCTTTCATAAAAAGAGGCAGCATAGGCTAATGGCTGGAGAGCTTATCTTGAGGCTGTATAAACCTAGATTTAATCTCTGCCTCTAGTTGTGTGACCGCAGGCAAGTTATTCAAAGTCTTGGTATTAAGCTCTGGAATTCTGGTGTTGAGTGAGAAAACACACACACACACACACACACACACACACACACACACACACACACACACACACACACTTATCCACATATTTAAATAACTAGAAACCTAAGAGACTTTTAAAAACTTTTCATGCCATTCAATAAATCAATAAATAAGCTTTATTAAACCCCTCTATTTTACTAGACAAAGAGGCAATGAGGCAGAAAGGATAGAAAGCCCTTTAAGCCTCACTTTGTCAGTAAGTCCTAATTCTAGATCTAGTCCCTGACGTATGCTGGCTGAATGACTGGGCAGGTCATTTAACCTCTTAGTGCTCTAAGCAACTCTATAAGACAATATTTTGCAGAAAAAGTATGGACTGGCATTGGAAGAGGAAATTTCCTCATGTGGACTTCCTTTCCTCCTTTCATTTTCATAGAAAGAAGAAGAAAATCCAGCAGTAAAATTGGAAAGGTTTTTATATGAGGAAGAAATGTGTTTTTGTTTCATTTCCCTCTAAGACCTTTATCAATTCAAAGAGTTTTTGCAAGTGAATAAACTACCAAATCCATCTTGGAAATGGCATTAGCAATGTGCATTAGAAGCCTATTAGCTTAAACATTTGCCTAAAATCTGTCCATTTCAAGAATTAATTCAATGGGTTGATGGGAAAGAAACTGACAGCTGAATACTATTAGCATTCTTGCGTTGTCCTAATACATGTCTATTATCTGTTGTGGAGACTAGCTATGGTTTTTTGAATAAGATGATTTCCCCTGGTAGCATGCACATTCCTTGTGGGCAGAGATTATTTCCATTTTTTACTGTCAATCAATGTTTGTGCACTGGGGGTACAAATGATAGTTGCTTAATAAATTTTTGCCATCTTTGGAAAAAAAGCCTATTGGTTTAAAGCTTAACAAGAGAGGAGCTAATGAATTCTGTTTTGTTAATTACTTCATTGCTGGGCTGCATCCTTGCTGAATATCATAAGCAGCCAACAAAACAATTCATTTTTAACCACTTTCAAAATAGGACAGCAATCACAAACCAATCCCAATTGGTCAAATTGATCAAACTATCCAAATTGGTGACATTTGGAAGGTAATAATAGTTACCTAATCAGAGCATTTGAATTATCTCATGGCAGTAAAAGGTTCAGAATGACTGTTTGTCAATCAAATTCAACAAGCACTAATGCACTTATTTTGAGTAAGGTGCTAAGCTAGGAGATAAGATCCCCAAAATAAAAAAAGCAGCATTCTACATTCTGCTCTAACTATGCATTTCTCAAAGAATAAGAATGAAATTCATTCTAGGTTTTCTATTCATTGATTAAATTTCACCATGTTAAGTTATGGATTAAGTTTCACCATAGGGAAACAACCAGTACCTGCTAAAAACTGTGATTGATATTGATTCCAATCCAAAATTAACACCATTTGTTTCAAGGAACATTTGTAATCGATGTGCTATAATCCAACTATACTGGGCTTTTGGGAGTACCCAGGAATCTTTTAGAAGTGACCACCTCTACCTCCTAGTTGGTTACAAATTTTGAGGAGAACACTGAGCTGGAAAGTAGAGAATAAGCCATGTCCAGTTAAGACATGCAGTGGGTCCTGGAAGCAGGAAGATCTGAGTTCAAATTCAGCCTCAAACATATGTGTGACTATAGGCAAGTCATTTCAGTTCAATTTCCTCAAACTTTAAAATGATGAGATATATATAAGAGCATTTACTACCAGCATTCTTGTAAGGATCAAATGAGATAATATTTGTAAAGTGTCTGGAATGTAGGAGGCATTCAACAAATAGTTGCTTTCTTTCCTACCATGTTACCTGGGAATTTACAAAGCATCAGTAACAGACATTTCATAACATCTTTTGGCTGCCCCAACCCTTACTCTTGTGTGAAACTAGAAAAGAAGAAAGGAAATGGAAGATATCATCATCCTTTTACTATTGATTTGGATCCTGTCAATGTTCAGGCATGCCACTAGCTAGCCTAATGTGAATTGATATCTCAGTCATTTAATTAGACAAAAAGTATGGATTTCTTCCCCATTAATATGATTTTTTTAGTGATTTTAGTGATCATTTTTAATATTATGTTAACATCTAGGGCTCTATAAATACAAAATTCCTGCATATAACTCTGACTCTGATCTTAATGATGTCAAATAATCACCAAGCGTTTATTATGCACTTTCTATGTAGTAGGTACTGTCTATGCTAGATGCTAAGGATGCAAGATGTTGTTCCCTCATGTCTAAATCTCATAAGCACTAAGTCCCCAAAGCTTGTGTAGCTACTTTTTATTCCCTAGTAGTTCAGAGATAGCCCTGAGGAGTTTGGGGTATTTATCTAGTGCTATAGCTTTATAGGTCTCCACCAATGTACTTCCCCAGACCTAGTTACTTCACAGGATTTTTTTGAGGAACAAATAAGATAATAATGAAGAGCATTTAGCAAACCTTAAAGCAAGATAAAAATGTAACATATATATGGAATTTCCTTGAAAAAGATACTACAATGGTTTGCCATTTCCTTCTCCAATTCATTTTATAAATGAGGAAACTGAGGCATTTTACAAATGAGAAAACTGAGGCAAGCAGGGTTTAGTAATTTGGCCAAAGTCACACAGCTAGTAAGTATCTGAGGCCAGATTTAAACTCAGGCCTCCTTATTTCCAGGTCAATCACTCTATCCACTGTATCACCTAGTTACCCAAGAAATTAAATAATCCCTCACAAAGAAGATGAAATATGTTTCATAAAGTTATTTCTTTAAACTGCACACACTGAAGTCAGCAAAAGGTTATGCATGCTAGAAATAAAATAACTTTCACTGAATATTATGCTCCTAGAGGAGAAACTAAGTAAAAAGAGAAATTCCAATATGTGTTTTAGTCTCTTTATTTTATTTTCTAATCCAAACCTTTGCATTTCTCAGCTCTGAAGAAAAGCAACCATGAAAATTAGCTCAAGCTCATAAGAGCACCTGAGAGTAGATCAGTGTTCCAGAATGGACCCAGTCAGTTAATAAATATTAATTAAGCACTTACTAGAGCAAACATTCATGGTCTGCCTGTGTTTGGGCTTTGTGTCAAAAAGTAGGAAGTTGCATTTAACATTTAAGTAAGGCATTTAGTCTGGGACTATGCTTTTCCTCAAAGGACATCAAGGATCTTGGCTAAACTGCATCAATAAAGATGGCAAAGAGCAATAAAGACCTGATTTATTTATTCTGCCCAAGTACATAAGAAGTTCCTTATTATATAAAGAACACAGAAGCAAAACTCTGGAAACCTGGATTTTAATCATGCTTGGTGAAATAATTTTAACCTTCCTGGTCCTCAGTTTCCCTATATGTTGAGTGAGAACAATAACTATTTCACTAATGACTTCACAGAGCTTTGAGGAATATAAAATGAGCATACAAATGGTTTTAAAAAGTGACAAATGCTATACAAATGTGTTTTTGAAACTGAGCGTTCTTAGATTTCATTTCTTGTTTTTTAATTAATAGAAATTCACCTATTTCTCTCTCCCCTCTTCCCCTAACAATCAATGTGTACAACTGACCCAAAGTTTGTAGCACACACTCTAACTTCAAAAACATCTTTGTTGTCTCTGTTTTAAAGCAACAACATGAGCAGTTGATAAAGCATTGGGTCTAGGATCAGGAAAACAATTTCAAAACTAACCTCAGATACTGTATAATCTTATGCAAGTCATTTAACTTGCCTGACTCAACTTTCTTATCTGTAAAATGTGAATAATAATAATAATAATAAATAACAGTTGCTTCCCAGAGTTATTGTAAGGATCAAATGAGATATTTGTAAATTACTTAACACAGTGCTCAACACCTAGTAGGTACTTAATAAATGCTTATTTCCCTCCCTTCCCATAAGCCACCAAATTTTTGAGTGATCTTTCTGTGAAATAAAAAACGGGCGTAACTAATTTAAAAAGTTTACCTCAATGTATTCTGATGGAAGAGGAAATCTTCAACATAAAGAAGATCCAATGAAGGACAGAGGTAGCTACACCCAGAGAAGGAACACTGGGAAATGAATGTAAATTGTTAGCACTACTGTCTGTCTGCCCAGGTTACTTGTACCTTCGGAATCTAATGCTTAATGTGCAACAAGAAAATGGTATTTACACACATGTATTGTATCTAGGTTATATTATAACACATATAAAATGTATGGGATTGCCTGTCATTGGGGGGAGGGAGTGGGGGGGGATAATTTGGAAAAATGAATACAAGGGATAATATTATAAAAAAAAAAAAAAAAGTTTACCTCAAAGAGTTCATATCAATTTGTTTCCTAGCATTTGTGAAGCTAGATAAAGTCTTCCCATTTTGCCAAGAAATGTGTCCCCATCCTTCTTTGGAAGTCCATCTAGTATGAACTAAAATCTAAAGTGCTGCAGCAAACAATTCACCAACAAACCATTGCCCCACCCCCACCCCAGTCCATTCTCTCTTCCATTTCTTTGTAGGATAAGCTCTGAAAAAGCTGTAACTTTCCATTAAAAATCTGACTTTGTTGAACTCCTTAAGTTCAATTTCAAACCCAAAGATTGTCAACTTCAAAGCATAATGTTTATGTAGAGAAGTAAGAAGCCCAGAACCTGGAACCCCTGCCAAGGAAACTGGGAAGATAACACATCATAAGTAGTTTTTCATCTGAGACACCTTTTCTTAAAAACAACACTTGAAATGCAGTCTACTGGTACCTTCTTTGGCTTCTTCCTTTGAAAAGGATTTCGGGTGAAGAGATTTGGGGGAGAGAGAGAGGAAGAGAATAAAAGCTATTGGTTTACCGTCTCCAGCTATTTTCACCTGAAGAGAATGTGCCTGATTAGAAAGTGGCTTAGGTTACTTTGCAGTTTCTTCTATTACTTTTGAAGGTAATATGAGCCCACAGGTGGGACTTAGAATTTTCTTTAGTAAATTGGGTTTGTCCAGAGGCAACGGAAAGCTTGATAAACTAAGATCTATCTGTCATCACCTTTCTTTCTATTCTGGTTTCATTTTTTCCCCCCACAGCATGGAATGCAGTCTGCTCAGCAGTTGTGGCTAATCATTGACGCTCTTCCTAAGACTGCTTCCTCTAACACATACTTTGGAACCTGGAATAAAGAAAAGGCCAAGGCCTTCTTAGAAGAAACTGAATGCTCAAAAAGTTTTATCTTGATATAATTTTTTTTTAATTTTTATTAATATAATTTTTGTTTTTATAACACTACTTACAAATATATTCTTTCATCTTCTGTTCCCAGCTAATCATCCCTTGTAACAAGAAAATTTAAAAGACTAAAAAAGAAAAACAATTCATCAACCAAGAATATGCACAGTTCCATACCCATTACACCCCACTTCTACAAAGAAAGGAAGGAGGAGAATTTTTTTACTGCTTCTTCAGGGACAACTGTAGTCATTACAACTTTTTTGTATGTCATCATTTCTTAAATAAAAAGAATAAAACTGGCTTTTCAGGGAATGGGATACCTCTCTGACAAATCAGTTTCTAAGACCAGGTTATTAGTCAATAAAATTGACTGATTATCTCCAGATAGATATTATATGCTGTAATGAAAACAGCACTGAGTTTTTCATCAGATGGCCTTGGCTCCCTGCCAAATTGATATTTCTAAAGCACATGTTCGTCCTCTGGAACAACTCTCTCAAATCCCATAAGCACTGACTAAGTCCCCAAAGCTTGTGTAGCTACTTTTTATTCCCTAGTAGTTCAGAGATAACCCTGAGGAGTTTGGGGTACTTATCTAGTGCTATAGCTTATGGGTCTCCACCACTGTGCTTCCCCACACACACCCCAAGACTATGCATTGATATCAATCAGTCAGCTAGACTTAATTGGCTTTTGACTAAGCTTTTAATGGTAAGAACATTTGATATAAAACATCCTCCAAAAATTCTATAAAACACTTCCTCAAAAACACATACAATCAGAAAAAATGTTTCAAGCTTAGAAAACATAAAAGGTTAAGGGATAATTCCTTTGTCAGGTGCTCAAGAAATTCCCTTTACACACAGTGTAGCTTCTTGTCTAGAGTCTTTATTTTGAAACTGCCTTTTCTCATTGTATCCAATCTATTCTTGATTCCCACTACAGTCATGTGTCACCTTTCTGAGAAAGTTACTATGACTAGGGTGCCAATGGAAAAGTCTACTTTGGTCCTCCATCATTCACAATGTCCTCCTTTGATTAAGGGGGAAAAAGGGGAGGGAGAGAGAAGAACCCAGAAGCTGAAGCTCAAAAGCTTAACTCCCTTTTCTCAAGTGATTCCTTCTTGTCTTTGAGACTACTTCCTGACACACAATTCACATGAATCTTTGGACTTAATGAACGAGTTCTTAGTTTTATACAAGCTTCCAAGGCATGACCAAGTGTCTTAATCAACTGAAACAGACTTACTCTCAATATTACTCCAATACATTCAATAATTTTCAAGGACTTTTCCCCACTTAGTCTAAATGCTTTGACTGAGGTCTCTTACCTGGTTAATGTATCCAGGGCATAGCATATAACCTATGTTAGGTTGAATGCTGTGATTCAATTGATTTGATTTAATCTACCTCTCAGAAACTTCAGTAGCTACTTACTGCTTTTATGATAAAATGCAAACTCCTCTATTTAGCATTTAAAGTTCATCATGATCTGTCTCTACCTTATTTTTCCAAGCTCATTATTTATTCCTTCATGAATACAAGGCTCCTGCCTAACTGGTCTTCTTGTCATTTCCCCTGCTCAGCATTCTATCTCTCACATCACTGCTTTTGCAGAAACGATATACCATACATAACATGCTTTCTCTTCACCTCCACTTCTTAAAACTTGTTGATCTCATTAAGGATCAGCTGAAGTAACATCTCCTTCAAGAGGCCTTTCTTGATTCACTACATCATTAGTGCTTCAGACAAAAATACCCATGTATTTAATTTTCTGGGAATATGTAGAATGTAAACCCCTTGAGGAAAAAGACTGTCTCATTTTTATATTTGTGTTCCTAGAGCTTAGCATAATGTCTGGCCCATAAATGAGTACCTAATAAATACTTGCTTCCTGATGAATTACTATCTAAGTGTTCTTTCTTTCCCTCAATCTCTTCACCTATAAACAAATAAATATTGTAAAAACTTCTTGGTACCTCTGTCAAAAGACTATTTGGAGAAAAGTGTTTTATAAACAATAACAATAACAAAAACAGCTGAATATCATAATAATAGTTCACATTTCAAAACATGTTTTTGAAATGTGAACAATTATTATGATATTCAGCTGTTTTTCCTGGCAAGAGCACCACCTTACAACTGCAACCTTCCTGCAAAGTTTAGATGAAACTTCTAACACTCTATCTGCCTTTACTCCTTCCCTTACTTTATTTCTGAAAGATAAATTCATAAATAAGTTGTTACCTCCTTACAGTCAGACAAAGGCAATAAGGCACATTTTGTATGAGAGGTTCCTTTGGGATATTTCTAAGCTGAACTAACTAGTACAAAATTGTTTATTCAAAGGGCAGTGGCTAAGCAAACTATATACTTAATTACTCCCCTTCACCAAACACATTGTGAACGAAATTTGATCTGTAAATTTCTTTTTCATTTATACTTGCCTCATACAAACGTTTCATAAGAACACAGGAGTAGCCAAAGAAGCCTAGGAATATAATTTTACCCAAGAAATCAACTTATGATCAATTCACATAGATGTCATCAACTCTTATGGAGAGCTTTTGAGACTATATAAAATCCAACTTCTATGTAGCTGGGTAATCTGGTTGCCCTATATGGAATGCCCCCAAGACAATAGTATGGCTATACTAGCAAAATCCCTTTCCCATTGAAAGTGTTCCACAGCTATTTATCCTAGCCTACGATCATCTATCAACACAGGCCCTGAGGAATAGAGTCCACTGGAAGTGTCAAGGGGCTTCTCACTAAAGTACCTCCAAACTGCTGCTCAAAAAAAACGTCACAGAGTGCCAGCACCAGGATACTTTCCTTTAATGGTCCTACCCTAAACCCTGTCTACCAAAACACTGTAAAAATTTCCCCTTCTCAAAAATGCATCTTTAGGACCTTAGGCCTTGCCATCTACCCTGAAGCCATACCCAAAGGAGAAGCACATCCTTCTATTCACCCTGCAATTTAATTCTTCCATGACATGTGTCTCTTATAATTAAAGCATGAATTATTTGAGAGCAGTTAATGTGTCATTTTTCAAATTAGTTTCCCATAAAAGTCATGTTGTTAAAGAAAACATAGATCTCCCACCTTAATTTAAAAAAAAAAACTCAAGAAAAATAAAGTTAAAATAGAAGAATATGGTTCTGTCAATTTGTTTTCCTAGAATTTAGCATAGTACTTGGCAAAAAATACTTCCAGACTGCATTTGTGAGATTTTTTTTTTTTTTGCCTTACTGGTCAATTTTTATAAAAATGTCATACATACCAGAGAATATGTATATTCCTTTTTATTTCCATTCAGTTAATACCAGACCTACGATATCAAACTTTTCTAAAGTTCTATTCAATCCCTTAGAGAAGCTAAGTAGTAGAATGGAGAAAGTGCATGGCCTGAAATCAGGAAAACCTGGATTCAAAACTGGCCTCACACACATGATCTATGTGACCCTGGGCAAGCCATTTAATCTCTATCTTGGCTTCCTCATATGTAAAATAAGGATAAAATGGTATAATATTTATAAAGTGCTTGGCACATAGATGGCATTTAACCAATTCTTGTCTCCTTCCTTTTTCATTGATTCATACTTATATGTGAAGGTATAAGATATTAAGACTTGAAGCTAGGCAGGATCTCATATCCTGTCCTTTATCTTATAGATTGAAAAAAAAAGTGAGATTAAGAGAAGTTGAGTAATGTGCTTAAAGTCATGCATCTTGTAAGAATCAAAGTGAGGTGTGAACCCAGGTTACTTGACTACAAAATTCATGGTCCTCTCATTGTATCATATTGTTTCTAATCATTTATCACTCACAAACATGGAAAAAAGAGAGTATCCTTTGTAAAATAATTAAATCTGAATGTAGTAGTCCAAGGGAAGTTTCAGCATATATGAAAAAGTAGAGGAAAATGATTCATATGATGATAATTAACAACTTCTTATTAAAATAAATGAAATTATTTTATATTTATAACATTTTGGTATCTATTCTCACTGGTACAAAGCTCATATAGAAGCTGAGGATCTTATTGCCCATTATGAAGGATTAGGCCCCATTTCACTCAGTTCTCCTCTTTACTCCCTTGACCCTTCCCTGACAAACCCAACCACTTAATTTACAATGTACTAGAAAAAGCACCAGACTTGGAGCCAGGTAACCCAAATTCTAGTCCTAATCCTATCACTAAATTAGCTATATAATGTTAAACAAGCCACTTAAGCTCTCTGTGATCCAATTTCTTCACCTGTAAAATGATAGAGTTGAACTAAATGAAGATACCTTTCTAGACTTCAACAAACATTTATAAAGTGCCTATTATGTGTCAGACTACTATGTACTAAACAATGGAAATTCAAACACAAAAAATGTGGCAAAATATTGCCAGAGCTACCTAACTGAGATCCCGCTATCATCCTGCCACAATGAAACATTGTAATAGGGTAAAATATTAAAAGATTTAGGAAAAGCTGCTTTAGTTCATTTGGTAGAATACCTATTGAACATTTGTGAAAGGAAATGGACAAGAATCACACAGGATAGGAAGGTAAAAATCAGTTGTTACTATCTATAACAGAAGAGGCAATACTCAGTTCAATAAGATCATGGATTCACTAATACATTAAGATAAGTGCTGTCAGGCTAAAGGAAGTTTTCCATGATGATGAAAGGAACTTTGCTATATAAGGACTGGATGGTTAACCCAGAGAAGAAGGGTCTGCAAGAAGCACGACAGCTACCTTCAAATATTTGAAATGAGACGGCATGGTGTAATGAAGAGATCAATAGTCTTGGAGTCAACACCTAAGTTTGAATTCCCAAACAAATCACTGGCACAGAAGCAAGTCTCAAACTTTCTGAGTTTATGCCCTCATCTGTAAAATGAGTTTTATAATACATATTGTGCTACCTAGAAAACGTATAGTATCATGAAAGAAATAATTGTTTGCTTAGAACCAGAAGGCAAAATTACAGTAAAGTTCTATCTATTACTTCCTAAGAATTAGGATTGTCTAAAAATACAATAGGGCTATTGCAGCATCAGAGGATTTTGAAGAGAGAAGGAAGGGAATCCTCACTCTCTCAGATATCTTTAAGTGAAAGCTAGATTAGTATAAATAGACTTCCTATCCAGATATGGACCACTAAGGTCCCCACTAATTCTGATGTTCTATTATATTCCAGTTCCAGTAATACTGGAAACAGCTAAAACTGGTTAAATTTTTGGTGTGAGCAGATGCAATACAATTGCTCCAAATTAAGGCTTTATTATTTTGTTGATTATCTAGACTTAAGAAAGTGTTAATAATACAGATTAATATGAAAATGTGTGTGCAGGAATTTTTTATCTTTTGGAGACCTCTGTAATTAAATGTTTTACCCTTTCCTGTATTCTTCTTGTTCCAAGTAGTAAGGCATAGCAATAGAGCCTTATCTTTGGAGTAAGGAAGATTTTAGTTTGAATCTTGTTTCAAATAATTACTAGTTCCATGATCCTGGATTGTAGCATCCCCCTTTGAGCTACTCTAACTGCCCGCCCATTGGTGGCACAGCTAGGGCAAACTTACCAGTCTTCAGGCACCAACTCTGATAATATAGAGACAGACGACCAGGAGGTAGGGGTGAAGTGAAAGAGGATTTTATTCTTAGATAGCACGTATTTATATCCCCCTGAGGATCTGGGGGAAGGGGAGGTCCTCTAGGAACCTGGCATAATGGGATTGGCCCAAGAAGAGGGAGGGAGGCATGCTAGGCTTTGAGAACACAAGGAGGAAGACATGGTACCTGGGGTCAGATATTGCCTCTTGGGGCTATGCCCCACCTCCACGTAGAACTCGCCTGCACCTTGGTACCTCTTATCCCTCAGGTCCACCCACATGGCTTTGATAGGGGTTGAGGTCCCTTTAAGATTCCTTTCGATTTCCCAACCCTCATGGCTGACCTTGATTCACAAATCCTGGTCAAAAAGCATCCTTTTGAATATCCGGGCCCAGCCCCCACTATCTGCTCAGGTTTCCCTAACCCCCCCAGTTTCTTCCTTATCTGAAAAGCCCACCAGAACTTGGGGCACCATCCATAACCCCCTTTTAGGTATAAAAGAGCCAAGCTGGAGCTCTCTCTTTGCAGGAGCCCTTCCCCCAAACATGGTATCCTTCCGGCTATATAAGGGTTCCTGCCCACCCAGTGACCACCTTTGGCCCTGGGGTCTTTCTAACTAAACTTTACTTCCAAATTCCTACAATAAACCTTTTTTTTTAAATCAATCTAGGTTTTCGGGCCTGTAAATTCATTTACAGGGGACACTGCACCTCATGGGACTATCTCACTATCTTTGCGCCGACCAACAGGGTTCCCCCTTTCCTAGCTCTCATCAGCTTGAACTGCATTCCTTGCTCCTAGAAGCTTTTTAACCCTTACATCTTCCCCTCTTTTATTAATAAGACCAAGTGTAATCATGTTGAAAATGAGAAGGTCTTCCTTAAGCACCTCTATAGAATTTTTAAAGAATATGTATAAAGCATCCTAGCAAAGTAGGCAAAAGCAAAAGAAGCAACAATACAAAAATGGCTACATAGAGCCCATGGGATACAATAGAAGGGGATGGGAAAGGAAGTATGTTGGATCCAATCACTAAGCCGGTGATCATCTCTCTGCTATGGCGCTGTTTTGGGTGTTTCTTGGGTCATCTCCTTCTCTTCTTCTTGTCCCTGTTTTAATAGGGGGAACTATCTTTGTTCTTTCTGGAATCCAGCGGCCTTCCCCATCAGGATCTGTGAGATATAAATATCCCAGCCCTCTCCAAAGTACTAAGGCTGGACCTTACCAATGTCCTTCCTTGTCCTTCCAAAGGACCTTTCAAATCTTCTCTAGTCCCTGAAGCACAGTTTTCATGGAGTTTAGTTTTCTGTCCTGTCTATAAGATGGTGCCAAATGTATCATTTCTGGAGAGATACCAATATTCCTATCCAGGCACAAAAAAAATTATAAGTATATAAGTAAGATCTTATCCACATCCACCTGTGTGGGCCATTGGGAATTCTGTCTACTTCCTCCTCCTTTCTGTTTAAGAAGGGTGACCTTCAGAGTACAATGGGTCCATTCCATTAGGGCCTGATCCTGTGGATTATAGGAATCCCTGTAATATGTTTAATGGCAAACGTGGCAAGGAAGGTGGCCATCTGCTTAGAGGTGTAAGCTGGACCATTGTCAGTCTTTATGGTATTAGGAACCTGGGCCATGAGAAAAGAAGCAACTATACAAATGTTTAATAACCAAAGGAATGGCCCAAAGGAATTTAGAAAAGGTGTCAATACAGATGTGGATGGCCACACAGCTCCTATGTGTCACATCCATTTGCTACAAATCATTGGGGAATAAACCTTGGGGATTAACTCCTTTACTAGGTGGAGGAGGGAAAAACAGAACACACCAAACACACTGCTTCACTATCTGTCTGGCTTGTTCCCTGGTAAGGCCATAAAGGCAACGTAGAGAATTACTAGGTAAACGGAGAAATTCATGGACACATTCAGGGGGTGTGGTGACCATAAGAAGGGAGCATTGTAAAGCACGGTCTACCACCTCACTGCCTGCAAATATGCCTCCTGTATGGCATTGATGAGAGTATACATGCAGGATGTAAATGGGATGTTCCCTAGTCTGGAAAATTAACTGCAATTCAGCAAGAATGTTAGCAACTGGAGAATTCTGAGGTTGTTAGACAGAATCCTCAATGCCTCTGAGCATTCAGACAGCATATAAGCTGCCTGATATGATGTTAATGGGTCTGGGTGTCTCTTACATCTTTTTAAGATCTCATATAAAGGCTGCATTAAAGAAATAGGAATAGGGGCGTGAGCCCTTAACCATTGAATTTGTCCAACTAGTTTCTGAAATAGGTTCATAGTATTCATCTTGTCTAATTGTAAGTTAGGTTTCTGATTAGTAACTATAAAAGTCCCCATGTGGAGTCCCAGGTAAATGATGGGATAGTTATGTTGTGATTATCTTTTCTGGAGCTACCACCATATTGAGCGAGAACACTTATGGTCTCTTTAAGCAGGGCACAGAGATCTTTCCCACTGCTTGTTGATAACTGTATATCATCCATATAATGCAGTATCATAGCATGAAGCCACGCCTTTCTAATTGGTTCTATCACTTGCCCTACATATACCTGACACAAGGTGGGGCTACAACACATCCCTTGGGGGAAGAATTTTCCATTAGTAGGGCAGATCAGGTCCTGCATTGTTTATAGAGGGAATGGTAAAAGCTAATCTTTTCTTATTGTCTGGGGCTAGAGGGATGGAGAAGAAGCCATCCTGTATGTCTATTACTATATCTGGCCAGCCAGTGGGTATTAGATTAAGAGATGACATACTGGGCTGTAGGGCTCCCATAGGTTCAATAGTAGCATTAACAGCCCTAAGGTCCACTAGCATTCTGAATTTTCCAGATTTTTTCTTTATGATAAATATAGGGCTATTCCAAGGGCTGAACATTGGTTCTATATGCCCGGCCTTCAACTGTTGTCACATGATTTCATATAAGGCTTGGCTTTATAAACTGAGAAAGGCCATTGAGGTATCCAAAGCAAGGTGTTAGATTTCCATGTTAATGGTATGGGTGTGATATGAAAGGTGGTGCCCAAACACCCAATGACCCCAATTAAAAATCCTGTTGGAGGTGATATATAAACTGAGGTCCCACAAGCCTTCAAAGTATACCTGCCTTATAGATTGCATCCCTGCAACCACCAGTCTGCAAACTGCCAGGGCAAGTCTTCTGCTGTAAACCTGTTAGATATAGCAGCTGGGAGAGCATCCATTTGAAAGGCACTGGAGCAGACTTTCTCATATCTCTTTATCATCTCTTCCAGTCCATCTATACTAGGCATGGCCTTCTGGCAATTAGTATTAGCATTCTCCCATGCCACTTTCTGTATAAGGAGGCTGGAGGCTTCTCCTCTGCCCACTGACTTCTCAACAGCCACCTGTAGGCAGGCAACAAAATCAGGAAAAGTCTCATCTGGGCCCTGTTTAATTTTAGTCATTGAGGGCTTCTGCTTTCCAGAAGCTTGAATTTTGCCAAATGCTCTTTGGGCACACTGGGACACAACTGCATATATTGCTGCATCATATTGTATTTGATCCTCATTTCTTTCATGCCTTCCAGCTTTCTGTATCATTTGTCCTAAACCTGTCTGGGAATTTCCAAAGCCTTCATGATGGAGCACAGAGAGAGCAAATGAGAGACAGATCTCCTTAGGCAGGGTGAAAAGGACAGTGATAAGATGAGGGAGGAGAAAGTGGCAGAAGGAAGGTTGTTTCTGTCTCTGATGCATGGCCTTTTCCCTCATCCCCCACCCTCCCTAAGGGGATTTTACAATTGGGGAGAATACAGACCTTTTAAACCAACAGGGCAGTGTCCAGTGTTTGCATCCAGTGCAAACATCTCCAATGTAATTGCCATATGATGAGAAGAGATTTACAAAGTGGTAAATAGAAGGGAATTAGATAGGTTATTTACCTGGGAGAGAGGGTTTGCTTGTATTTTTACAGAGAGAGAAGGAAACAGATGGAGAAGGAAACAGATGGGTAGCAATGAGCACCTGGAGAGAGATAGAAAAGGAGAAAAACCTCAAAACAAAGGAGAAGATCTAAGAAACATCTGACACTGAAAGAGCATGGCTGATGATAAAGACTGTTGCAGGACTTGAAAACCAGAAGGAATCATTGGATTCTCTAATACAAGATGAGACTGTTACAGGACTTGAAAAGCAGCAGGAATCATTGGATTCCCTAACACAAGATGAGACTATTGCAGGACTTCAAAACTTGCAGGAGCTATTGGATTCATGGCATATGAACTAATGAACAATAGATTCCTTTGGATTATTTCTAAGACTTATGGATATGTATAATTCCTCATGTGTTATGTTACTATGTGTTTATGTAATTTATGTAATTGTGTGTAATACCTCCCATATTGATGGATTTTTGTATACTTATTTCAAGTGAGCCCCTTCAGAAACCCACTAATCTGATTTGATTCCCCATTTCCTTTGATGTTTTCATCTCCCTGAGAAGTCAGTGAGAATGTGACCATCTCCTTTTTATGATGTTTTCACTTCTTTTTTGAGCAGTCAGGGAAAGCACTGGAATGGAAAGAGACAATAATTATCTAATTTAGCATAGTACTTAACAGTTCTCTAGTTCAGTAATGTACTTACTAGAATTGCACAAGATTCATACCTTTAAGAGAGCATACTTTTAAGGAGCTCCCACAAGCCCAGGGAGAACGCAGAAGCCTACTCTCTTGGAGGCAGAGTTCATTCCAACTTCCACCTTTGTGCTGGGCTGGAGACATTGGGGGGACTTTGGGAGATTCAGAGTCAGAATTCAGTCAAGGAGATTCACAAATCGGGCATAATGAAGGAAGACAGAGAAGTGGTGGCAGGCTGTCCTGTTGAAACCAAGATCCAGAAGACTTCCAAAAACTTAGCCAAGCCCCAAGTAAGGAGATAAGATTTGGAAAGAGACAATAAAGGATTTGGACTCCTGGTTGCATTTGGGATTATTGAACTGAACTGAAACTAAGGCTGCCTCCAGAAGCTCCCCAAGAAACCTGTTCCCAGATAATGATTACAATTTAGAGAAGAGAACATTACAGTAATATGTCTCTCTGTTTACTTTCTCTTTACTCATCTTATCCCTGACTCCTCCTGTTCCATCATATCCACTTCCTGCTTCTTCCTCACTACCTCTTCCTTTTTCTTCACATTTGCCTTCTTGTTTATTTCCTGATTCTTTCCCACAGCTAACTTCCACTGGTTCTATTTTATGGGCATGGCTGGTCCCCTTGGGGGGGCCAGTTTATGACTCTCTTTTGTTTTATGACTCTCCATTTGCTCATAATTATCTACTTTTAATGGATTGTGGCTTGCACCTCTTAAAGTGCCCCCAATCACCTGATAAATGTGGTGATGCTGTTCTGGGATGGCTCCTGAAGTTTCCTTATCATAGGAAGCCATCTGACTACCTACTGCCTCCCACTTTTTAAAATCAATTTCCAATACTGCTTGCTTTACTATTCTATAAACTTCTTTCCAAAGCATCTCCTGGTATGGGACCCTCACAATAATTTGTCCCATTTCCTAACTTTCTACTCACTAGAGAAGAGTTCTGTCTCTCTTCCTACCTGTAGGTCTGCTACAAGGTGAGGACCTAGCCAAAAAGTCCCTGTTCGGTGCCACTTGTAGCATCCCCCTTTGGACTACTTTAACTGCCCATTCATTGGTGGCACAGCTAGGGCAAACTTACTAATCTTCAGGCAGCAAGCCAGATAATATAGAAACAGACCATCAGGAGATAGGGGTGAAGCAAAAGAGAATTTTATTCTTAGATAGCACATATTTATACCCCCCTGAGGATCCAGGGGAAGGGGAGATCCTCTAGGAACCTGGCATAATGGGATTGGCCCGAGAAGAGGGAGGGAGGCATGTTAGGCTTTGAGAGCACTAAGGAGGGAGACATGGTGTCTGGGGTCAGACATTATCTCCTGAGGCTATGCCTTACCTCCATGTAGAACTGCCCCTCTAGGTTCTTCTCATCCCTAAGGTCCTCCTACATGCCTTGAACTGCATTCCTTGCTCTTAGAGGCTTTTTAACGCTTACACTGGATCAGTCATAAAATTCTATAAACTTTGATTTTCTTATTAGTAAAATGAGGATAATATAGGGTCTAACTCATAAGGATCAAATGAGATATTGTACACAAAGCATTCTACCACTTTTCCTATGTTATATTAATATGAACTATTAATACTTCACTTCCCTACCCAAAAAAATAAAACAATGCACAATTAATTCAAGTTATTCTTTTTCAGGTGCTCAAGAACTTCATTTAAAATTGGACTCCATGCTTAAATTAATTTCATTTAAGTGGAAGTTAAATGGAAATACCTTTAAGTATTGCTTGGTAGTATAATGGCAGGAACAGTTATTATAATGGATTGCATTATTTTCATTATGGATACTCTTTCCAACAATATACATTATAACTCATATATATACACACCTACACCATATGATTCTGTCCATGGTCTCTCATGTAGTTACCACAGGAAAGAGTAAGACAGGTCACATAATTGCTGAGAACATTTCCATCATTTATATATGCTACTAATATATGCCACTTGTATTCACAAATTGTCAACCAGTTATCTTTAAACTCTCATTACATAATCAATTAATCTTTTTTTCTGATCAAACCTCTCTGATATTTTTATCCTATTCTCCTACAGGATTTCAATATGGTCACATTCACTCCATGCCTTTCTAGTGCTCATTGGATGATCTCAATTTCATTTCTTAAATACATGTAGTATTTTTATAAATGCATTTTCTCTTTATTTCATCAAATGTTTCCTAATGACATTTTTAACAAATTTTAATATTCATCTTTTAAAATTTTGAGTTCCAAATTCCCTCCTTCCCTCCCAACAAGGCAAGCAACAGGATATCAAAGATACATGTGCAGTCATGCAAAATATATCTCCATATTATCAGTGTCGCAAAAGAAAACACCAAAAAAAGAAGAAAGGAAAAAGATAATAAAAAGGTATACTTCAGTATGCATTCAGAATTCATCAGTTCTTTCTTTAGAAGTTGATAACATTTTTGTTTATAAACGCTTTGGAATTGGCTTCTATCACTATCCCGATCAGAGTAGCTAAACCTTTTACCACTGACCATACTACTTACACTCATACAAGGCAATATAATATAGTGGAAAGAACACAAGATCTATCTTGTCATGGGCAAATCATTCTACTTCTCTGAGTGTCCATTTTCTCATCTATAAAATGAAGAGAATGGACTAGATGGTCTCTTCTGAGGCCTCTTCTAGATCTAAATCCATAATTGTATGTTCCTATAGACATCATCTGAAGAACTGGTACTTAAAAGATAGGTTTTATTTTCAGGGAAAAGCTTGAATCATTTACAAAATTAAAGAATTATGTTATTTTTACTTTTAAAGATATGTGTAGACATATTTATACAATTCTCTTGCTGCACAAGAAAAATCAGACCAAAAATGAAAGTAAATTAGTAAGAAAGCAAAATGCAAGCAAACAACAAAAAGAGTGAGAATGTCATGTTGTAATTCACATTCAGTTCCCACAGTCCTTTCTCTGGGTGTAGATGGCTCTTTTTATCACAAGATCATTGCAACTGGCATCAGTCATCTTATTATTGGAAAGAGCCACATCCATCAGAATTAATCATCATATAATATTGATGTTGCCATGTATAATGATCTCCTGGTTCTGCTCATTTCACTTAGCACCAGTACAGGTAAGTCTCCCCAGGCCTCTCTGAAATTTTCCCCCGATTGTTTCTTATAGAACAATAATATCCCATTGCATTCATATACCATAATTTATTAGGCATTCTGCAACATATGGGCATCCACTCAGTTTCCAGTTTCTTGCCACAAAGGGTTCCCACAAACATTTTTGCACATGTGGGTCCCTTTCCTTTCTTTAAGCTATCTTTGGGATATAGGCCTAATAGAAACACTGCTAGATCAAAGGGAGTGCATAGTTTGATAACTTTTTTTTGTTTGTTTGTTTGTTTTTTGTTTTTTTTTTTTTTGCTGAGGCAATGGGATTAAGTGACTTGCCCAGAGTCACAGAGCTAATAATTGTCTGAGACCAGATTTGAACTCAGGTCCTCCTGACTTCAGGGCTGGTGCTCTATCCACTGCGTCACCTAGCTGCCTCTAACTTTTTATTTTTTTATTTTTATTTTTTTTTTCCTGAGGCTGGGGTTAAGTGACTTGCCTAAGGTCACACAGCTAGGAAGTGTTAAGTGTCTGAGACCAGTGCCTCTAACTTTTTAACATAATTCCAAATTGCTCTACAAAATGACTAGATGCATTCATAGTTCTACCAACAATGTATTGGTGTTCCAGTTTTCCTACATCCCCTCCAACATTCTTCATTATCTTTCCCTATCATCTTAGCCAATCTGAGAGGTATATAGTGGTATCTCAGAGTTGTCTTAATTTGCATTTCTCTGATCAGTAGTCATTTAGAGCACCTTTTCATATGATTAGAAATGGCTTTAATTTCTTCATCTGAAAATTGTCTGTTCATATCCCTTGAGCATTTATCAGTTGGAGAGTGACTTGAATTCTTATAAATTTGAGTAAATTAAAAGAATTATCAAAGATACTCCAGTGCACTATTCTCTTTGTATTAAATTTTGGACCCAGATCATTAGCCATTTTCAGCATCTGTCCAAAATAAGTTTACTGATGTAATAGTTTTATAGATTTTACATCCAATTTCAAATATTGGTCTGGAATATAGCATTCTATAATCATCAGGGTCTTTTCTCCTGGGGTATATCATTCAATCAAACTCTATTGAGTGATTATGGATCTAAGATGAGAAATTTCTGCAAAGTTCTTAGGCTTGATATTATCATCCACTCATCAATGAGAGGATCTGGAGGACTTCAATGAATCTATAGAGATACCTTCCTTGAAATCTATGTTCATTTTTAAGAAGAAAAAAAAGATTCTAAAACCACCATCACTTGCTTAAACCTTTTTCTCTATGGAGAGAGAAGAACCGTTTAAATGCTTCAAGAGACACTGATGGTTTTCATTGTTGTACATACTTTGTTCCAAGATGTTTTATTTTCCTTTCAAATAACTGAAATAAAAGTGGTTTGCTTCATGAACTTTTCAGATCTTATTACTCAAAGAAATGGGATACATTATACAATGAAATGAAAAGATTATAGATTTGTAGTAAAAATACCCAGGTTGTAATAGTGGCTTCGATACTATGACCAGCAAGCACATTTTAACTACTTAGAAATCTAAGTTTTCTCATCTGTATAATGGGGATAATTGTACTTGTACTATTTACAGCACAGAATTAATAATAAATGACTTTTGTAAAGTGTTTTAATGTTTATAAAACATTTCATATAAATTATTTTTTGATATAGTAATTCAATGAAATGGGTACAATTGATATTTAAACCCCCTTTAAGGATTTAAAGATTTAAACCCCCTTTAAAGAAAATGAGTCTCCAAGAAGTTAAGTGACATAATAACATAAGTAGCAAATGTCAGAAGTCATAGTTGAACTCAAGTACTTATTATTCTTCACTTATAACTACCATTCCACATATAGAATGTTATTACTGTGGAGCACTTTAACAAACATACTATAGATTTTCTCTTTTAAACAAACAAATAAAAAAAATGGACTCTCCATTTCTTCTCTGGCCAATGTGTATGCCTGGAAGACAGGGCTCTGAGTCAATAGGAAGACTACTCAAATCCTATGGTGATCTATCTTCCCTTTTAATCTGTGTTTGAGGTTACCAGACCCTAATCCAGCCTGAAAATTAAACTGTGGCAGGAGCTGACCATGGTACTAACACCACCCATCATTCCTATAACTGATGGAACCAAGGTGATCAGAAGCTGCTTCCTGGTTCTACATACAAAGAGATAGTAATCACAAGAAAAACTTTCAGGAAATCTCATTTTATACCTTTCTCATACCATGTTTATGTGACACTATTTGACTACATTCATTCCAGACCTTATACTCCAGCATAATCTTCACAATGAGAGAATGTGTTCTGAAGACTCCCAATAATTTCAAATAACATAATCCAAAACTGATGGTAAATAATAGTCATAGCTTTTAATTCAGTTTAACAGGCATTTATTAAGTACTCTCTATGTATAAATTCAACTGCTAAAGATTTCCTTCAATAATTTTCCAATATGTACAGATGACTCTTGATCTAAAGCGAAGCAATACTCTGAACTGAATTCCTACCAAACTGAAAAAGTTTCAAAGAGGAACCTAGTAACAGACTCAATGGTCACTGTTGAAGGACCAGCACAGTTCATTTCAGGGATGCTTGGTGATACATTTTCTCAACCACAGAAAATCATGTAAACCTTCTACTCAAGTATACATGGAATGAAATCTGGGTACACACAGGAGATATCTATACTAGAGAAAGATTCTTTTAAAATATGAGTATCAGACTGGTGGATCAGTGGAATAGATTAGGTACATAATACATAATAGTAAATAAACATAGAAACAAGCTGGGGGAGAGGTTAAGAGTCAATATTTGACAAAAATTTCTGGGAAAATTGAAAAGCTATTTGGCAGAAACTAGACAGTGACCTACACCTTAAAATATGAATAGCTTTTAAAAAGTCATTAGCAAATACAAATTGGTTCACCAGTATATATACATATACATGTATTATATAGTCATATATGTCTGATTCTGATAACAATATCTATATATACATTGTTTTTGAAGTTTTAAAGAATACATAAAAAGAAGAAATATGCAAAGTAATATATTTTACTGATTGGATTTGAATAAACTATATATTTTTATTATTCATTATATTTCAAGAGATATTATTTCATTGCTGTGGAATAATTTCAAAAATCATTTCATATAAGCAATACTAGTTCCAGGTTCCCCAACAATGTGATAATTCCCATTAATAATTCCAAGTCCTTCTGAACATCTTTATGAACTCTAATGGTTCATAAGTTACTCAAAGGCCAAAAAAACACCTTTAAGTCTGGAAATGTTACATCAAGTCAAGATCTAACTCTAGGCCCAAATTAAGCTAGTGACCATTGAGTCTGTTACTAGGTTCCTCTTTGAAACTTTTTCAGTTTGGTAGGAATTCAGTTCAGAGTATTGCTTCGCTTTAGATCAAGAGTCATCTGTACATATTGGAAAGTTATTGAAGGAAATCTTTAGCAGTTGAATTTATACACAGAAAGTACTTAATAAATGCCTGTTAAACTGAATGGATCTACTCTTTTTTCCTCATAGACTCAAAAACTGGTAAAATTTTTTCTTGCTTACATCTGGTGGGCAGTTTATAGAGAATTAATATACCCAGGCATTCCAACGAATTAAATAACCAAAGATAAGAATGCTGTACAATATCATTCTTTCTATATTTGTTTGAGACTGGATCAAGAGAGAGACTCTTTAACTAGACTTCTGATTTCATTGTAATAGAAAACTCCAGATGAGGAAATACCCTTTATCAATGTATTTCTCTAAATGATGAGCAATTTACAATCTTAAAGAAACATTATCTGAGGCACTGAGAGGTTGTAACTGCTCTAGGGCAATAGAGCTAGTATGGACCAGAGACAAACTGTTGAACAAATTGAACTCAAGTCTTCTTTGAATTCAACTCTATCCACTTTGCCATGCTGCCTCTCTAATTATTGTGTGAAGAAAGATTATCATGTGTATTCCAGCCCCAATCAGATTATCCCAATAAAATGGTTATCCCAATTTTCAAGATTGAAAATACAGAACAATGAGGTTCCTGAAAGATATTTCTACTATCTGTATCATTTTTTTGCACTAAAGTTAGCCACTAGCTAAAGTCATCAGCTTAATTCATCATTCTATCATTGCTTTCTTCTCCCCATTCCTCGAGCCATTGACCTCAGGCCTCTCTCTTCTTACCAGTGAAATTACTTTTGCCTTGTGCAGAATGCCATGGAGTATATAAGGGAACACCCTTTGCCCTTGCTTTTATTTTCCAAATCTGAGTAGAGAGTGCATTATTTATTTTACAATCATGATTTCTAAGTTATAACATGTTCACTTTAACAAACTATGGTATTTATATAGACATTTCACTAACCAGATATTTACTAAGGACTTGCTGTGTTAGCGGCATGACACAGTCCACACAGTCACAGAAGGACTAAATTATTTTGTCATTTCTGTCATGTCCAACTCTTCATGAACTCACTTGGAGTTTTCTTGGCAAAGGTTCTAAACCAATTTGCCATTTACTTCTCTAGCTCATTTTACAGATGAGGAAACCGGGCAAACCCAGTTTAACTGACTTGCCCAGGATCATACAGCTTGTGTCAGAGGCCAGATTTGAACTCATAAAAATGAGTCCTCTAGGCCCAGCATTCTAGCTGCTTCCAAAGGAAATAGTGCATGTTCCCAAATAATTATAAGCAAACTTAGAGGACAATAAAAGGGGACAAACAGAATGGCATGTGTCATATTTGATTGTAAGTTCTATAAAGACAGATATTGCTTTATCTAAAGTTTGCATTTCCCCTAGTATGTAGCATTCTATATATTCTATATTCCTCTCTGTCTTTCTTTTCTTTCCTTTCTTTTCTTTTTTCCTTCTTTCCTTCTTCCCTTCTCTTTTTCTTTCTGATTCTCTCTCATTTTTCCTCCATTTATTTTTCTCTCTACTTCTCTTTCTCCTATTCTCCTCTCCCTTTCTCCTTAACTAACAGTTTTAAGCAAAGAATAAGATATGAATGGGGACAAAGAGACAAAGACCTGAGGGAATATGTGCCAGATCTTTAGGCAATAAGGATCTGTTGGGGCAGGCATTTCTGCTAAATTATTTCCATTAGCAACTGAAGTCATTTCTGAATTGAAACTCTTCATTCTTCCTGAATCCCTGGCTCAAGACAATGTGTCTATGACTTCACTCACTTATAAAACAAAATAAAATGTCAAGGGTAAACAGATTAATGCAAGTACCACTTGAAGTTTCAAAAACTTCAATGCTGCTCATAAGCATGCTATTGAAAATGGCCATTCTGATTCCTGGTTTCTGTTTATCTGAATATTGGTCCTCCGACATTTCCCACTAAAGTTTCTTCACAAGAAATGGCCATTGTGCATTCTTCACATTACTGAATTCCAACTCTTGGTGCCTTCATCATCCACATCACTACCATATACTTGCTTTTTTTATGATTGAGGAAATTGATACCAAAGAAGAAGAAATGAATTGCCCAGAAATAGCTAGAAAGTAGCCAAAACAGGATTTGAACCCAGCCTTCTTAAATCAAATCTAACACTCTTATCTTGTACAAAAATCCACTTCTCAATGTATCTGAAGATAAGATACCAAACTACCTTATTATAATTATACCTGCATCCTACCTCTCTTGCAAGCTCTCACAATGAATAGAAAATTCTGAAGGACATGGCTGATGGAGATTACCAGGCCCTCAGGGACCCCCACCCAACTAGAAGACCCATAATTTGGAGTGTAAATAGAATTCAATCTAGGCAATTTCTTGCCTGGAGAGAATGAACCTCTGTCCTTTTCCTCATTTGAGCTTAGGGTGATTCAACTCATGTAGGAGAAAAATCACCATTTGGAGGAATTAGGGAGGAGTTGGAGAGATGCTTGATATATATAATCTGAAAGGCTTTGGGGAGGTAGTCATAGAATGGAAGATCTGGGTAGAGTAAAAGTCTAGTTCCACTATATTTCCTCAAAACCATTCAACAAAAAAAAAAAAAAAAAAAAAAAAAATCAACAAAATAAGTATGGAAAAACAGAAGGAAGCTCCTAAAAAATTATTCCCACCCTCAGATTATTGCCATCACTTCCTGGTCAGTTGAGTTCATGAGCATAAGGGATACTCTTAGGAAGGAAGGAAGGAAAGAATGATTCATAAATTGCTCAAAGGCCAAAAAAAAAAAAAAAAATTTAAGTCTGGAAATGTTACAGATACAAGGCATCAATTCAAGATCTAACTCTAGGCCCAAGTTAAGCTAGTCCACATGGATCTGCTCTTTTTTCCTTATAGACTCAAAAACTGGCAAACTTTTTTCTTGCTTACATCTGGTGGGTAGTTCATAGAGAATGAATATACCCAGGCATTCTTAGCAACAAGGAAGAAAGGAAGGAAGGAAGGAAGGAAGGAAGGAAGGAAGGAAGGAAGGAAGGAAGGAAGGAAGGAAGGAAGGAAGGAAGGAAGGAAGGAAGGAAGGAAGGAAGGAAGGAAGGAAGGAAGGAAGGAAGGAAGGAAGGAAGGAAGGAAGGAAGGATAAGAGAGAAGGAGTAAGAAAAAATGAAGATGGTCTCTGCCCATTTTTTCAACTGGTTTGCCATTCATTCAAACTTGCAGACTTTATATGGTGTAGACATTTCAAATTTCAATTTTTAAATAACATCAATGAAAAGAAAATGCCAATGATTTTAATCTCAGGTATGGTTTTTTGTTTGTTTGTTTTTGGTTTGGGTTTTTTAAGTATAGTTGACTGGGGAGTGGAGGGGATTAAATTAGGAATCAGCACACCTTCCTCTGCTTAGAGGAAATCTCCTTATAGGCTACTTTCTGATATAAATCAATTCAATTCAACAAGCATTTATTACTCACTACCTAGGGATACAAAAACAAAATAGAAAATAGTTCCAGCCCACAATGAATTTACATTCTACTCCCCCACTGACCCCTCTCTGATCATTTAAGGCATTTCTTCCTGGATGCCCTTCTCCTGGCAGCCCCAGATAGCCAGGACCAAGCTATCTTTTTTTTTTTTTTTCATTACTCTTGATGGCACCTGCACTGCTAATTCTCTAAACTCTTGTTGCTATCAGTCAACCAAATCCTGAAATTAGTATTTTAAAACTCCAATTTTAATTTGATTATTCTCTCACTCCAGTTGGAAAGAGTCATTTGGGAAGTGCATTATTGCTTCATAAGACACAAATGAAGTAACTGGCCAGAGGTCTTGATTTATTAGCCACCAGGAGAATCAGATCACTGCATATTTACAGCAGTGGCTGGAGATAAGTACATTCTGGAAAGTGCTACTGAAATGTATTTCCTTCATTTCCCTGACAGCAAAAGGAAGCAATGAATGCTCTAAATCATGGTGAATATTTCCAATCTGAAAGACAAATGGAGATCATATTGACTGCGGCATAGAATAGCTTCTATCCAACAAGGAAGGAGCTCTCTATTTCCTGAGTCCCGAGTAGTGTTCTTCAGCAAAGGTAATTGTTTGATGGCAAATTGTTTCAAGGCAAGTCCTAAGAGAACAGCCTCCAAAACAATCTCTTTGCCTCAGATAATGAAATCCACAAGAGTACCAAAAAATAAATGACTTCACGCTCATCTCTACTCACTTCTAATAATGAATGTGATACATTAAGTTCCTTTCAATAATTATTTATTATCTTCCTACTGTGGACAGTTCACTGTGCTAAGTACTAGGAGAGATGCAAATTTTAATTAAGACACCCCATTCCTGAAATCATAATAATGGTTGACATTTATGAAATACTCTAGAGCTTCCAAAGTACTTTACATACATAATTTCATTAACTCTTCACAACAATTCTATGAAGTGGGTGTTACTATTATTGTCTTCATTTTACAAATGAGAAAACTGAGAAGATAAGAGGTAAAATAATTTACCCAGAATTACAAAGTTAGTTAGATTTCTGAGGCAAGATTTGAACCAAATTTCACTCAAATGTGCAAGCTACATGGTGCAATGGATAGAGCAACAGGTGTGGAGTTAGGAAGATTTACCTTTCTGAGTTCAAAACTTACCTCAGGCACTTAATAGCTGTGTGACCTTCAGCAAGTCAAGTAATCCCATTTGCCCCAGTTTCCTCAGAGAAGGAAATGCTAAACCACTCCATCATCTTTGCCAAGAAAATCCCATATGGATCAGGACGAGTCAGACACAACTGAAAAATAACTGAACTGAACTTTCTGACTCTGTATACATAGGCTTCCTTCACTTAAAACTAATACAAAAACTGATACAAACTCAAGGATAACTATAACACACAGTAATACATTGTAAATATTTTGAAGAAATGCCAAATGAAGTTTTGTGAGATTCATGTAGGGAAAGGGGATCACTAAGGGGAGGGAAGGGAATTGAAGTGTAGGCTTGAAAGAATCCAGTTCCAGATTCTTTTATCCAGTCTGGATGCCAGAGAAACTGAGGCAAGATAGAGATTAGAGAGTTTTTAATATTTTATTTGGATTTCTGAGAGAGAGAGATTGTGCTGGGGGCATGCTGCCCAAATGTCCAAAGCATCCAGCAAGCAATGGGAGTTCTCAATGCCATATATATATATATATATATATATATATATATATATATATATACCCACATGGCTCAGCTACAGGGGTAAACCGAGGCGGGGGCAGAGTCAGAACTCTAAAATCGGGAATGGCCTATCAATCCAGTTCTGACAGGGTGGGGTGGAGCACTTGAAATTCTGATAAGTTGGGATAAAGAAGAACAATGACAGAATGGGGGGAGGCACTGGGACATTCGGATAAGTAGGGAAGGGCTGAAGTCATAAAGTCTAAAATAGAAAGTCTTTCTTATCTGGATCATGATGATTAGGAGGGAGAGGTGGAGTTGCAGGATTGAGCAGAATAATTAGGAACTGAGGCAGAACAATTTAGGGAAACTGAGTCAGGACAATAAAAGGGAACTGTGGCACAACACTCTACACCAAGGAAAATGGAGTTAATGACCAGATAGTTGGTATAGTGCTTCAAGGTTTACCAAGCACCTCACATGCATTATCTCATTTGATTCTCACAACAACTCTGTGAGGCAGATTACATTATTTTTATCCCCACTTAACAGGAAAGGAAAAATGGCTTGTCCAGCCTTCCACAACTGGTAAGTCCCTAAAGCAAGATTCCAACTCAGGCCTCCCTGATCCCACATTTAGTACTCTGCCTATTACACCTAACTGCCTAACAGCTAGACTTTACAGCTCTTAGAGCAAATAAAATGGTATCATCACGACACTATCTCAGGGCAAAAATCTTTCAACTTGGCAAAATCATGACACTTTATCTTAATGACTGGAAAATAATTGCTTTTGTACTTCTTCTCATGCTCACTTCTCTAATCCCTTGTCCAGGTTTCAGCTAGCAAGCATAAGCCAAGGAAGGCAGGGAAAGGTGGAGACAGAAGGCAGAAGAGAGGAGCAAAAAGGATTTTTTTTTTTTTTTTTTTTTTTTTTTGTAGAAACCTAGTTATGTCTGCCACAAATCATTCTGCAGTCCCTAGTCATGTACTTCCCAGGATACAGTAAAGAACTGGTTCCTTTTAGTTTATCTATCTGTCCTTCCAATAATTCCAAAGGACTAAAGAATTTCCATGACTATTAAAAAATATAGTCCTGAATTACAGCTAACATAAGCAATCAATCAATGACACCAATTGAGATGAAATACTATTACCTGGTTAAGAAGAATGTGGGCCCTGATGGAAATCTAAACTAAAAGAAATTGTATCCAGAGAAAAGTCCTGCCCAACCTTGGCCCAATGTCCATAGATCTCTTCTCAGCACTTCAGCTATAGATCTTAGCACCTGTGAAATCCTTGGCTGACATGTTTCTTATTTCACCCTTACAGATCTCTTCTTAGTGCTGAAGTCCCAGGGCAATCACAACGAACTCTAGAGATAAAAATTTGAATTTCTTTTTTTTTTTTTTAAGTAGCACTATGACTTCACAAGCATATATAGTTCCTGGTGAGGAATTTCCTCTAAAAATGAAAATCAGCACCTTCTCTGCAATTTGTTATCTGGAAAAGTTACCCCTGAGAAGTTAAGTGACTTGCTCAGGGTCACATAGGCTAGAAGCAGGACTCCACCTTCAGGCTTCCTGATTCTTAAGTCAGTTCTCTATCCATAAGGCTAAACTGCCTCTCAAGAATTTGCATTAGTTCACATAAAATGGTGCTTTTTCATATTTAACCTATATCATATTGCTTGCTGTCTTGAGAGGGAGAAAAAATTTAGAACAGTTTTGAAAAGGCAAATATTGAAAACTCTTTGCATATATTTAGAAAAATACTATTTTTAAAAAAAATTTAAATTAAAAAGGTGCTTTTTGATCTTAAGCTGAGAAGTTTGGAAATACACCCTAAAAATGGATTTCATCAAAACAAAGCTGATCACAAAATAATTGAAAAGGACCATTTGAGCAGGAATCCTTTCTACGATGGCCTCAAGAAAGCTCCATTTGATGATAGGGAACTACTGAGGCAACACATTTCATTTTGAAATGGTGCTAGCTATTAGAAAGTCTTTTTGTATATCAAATTGAAATATGCTCCTCAGCAACTTCCATAGATTGCTTCATCTGCCCACTAGGGCCAAGCAGAACAAAGTTAGATTCCCTTTTCACTTTCCAATGCAACAACTATTATAGGCCTGCTGTGTGCCAGACAATGAGCTAGATGTTGGGGATACGCAGAGACAAATTCAAAAATCATCCCTAAAAAAGACTCACATGCACCAAAAAAAAAAAAAAAAAGCTCTTTTTGTGGTGTCAAGGAATTAGAAATTGAGTGAATGCCTATTAGTTAGAAAATGGCTGGATACAATTTAGGGCATATGAATGTAATAGAATACTATTGTTCTATAAGAAATGGCAAGTGGACATATATCAGAAAAATCTGGACAGATTTACATGAACTGATGCTGCATGAGCAGAACCAGGAGAACATTGTACACAGTATAAGCAACATTGTGTGATGATCAACTATAATACACTTCCCAGAAATACAGTGATTCAAGACATTTCCAAAAAACTTGGCATGAAAAATGCCCTCCACATCCTGAGAAAGAACTTTGGAGACTGAATGCAGACTGAAGCATACCATTTCCACATTTTTTGGTCTTTTTTCTTTCTTATGGTTTTTCCGTTTTGTTCTGATTTTTTTCCATAACTGATGTGGAAATATGTTTAAAATTATTGTACACATATAACCTCTCACATTGTTTGTTGTCTTAAGGAGAGGAAAAGAAAGGGAGATAGGGAGAACAATTTGGAATTCAAAATATTACAAAAACAAGCGTTGAAAACTTTTATGTGTAATTTGAAGAAATAAAATACTGTTAAGTGAGGGGGGGTCGTCCCTTCTCTAAAGAGACTTCCATTGCATTCTGGGGAAGAAACCAGGGTAGGGATTGAACATGTAAACAGATAAATATGTACATGAAATTTTGAGTAAGGAAAGAACAATACCTAGGGAATACTCTACAGGGAAATAAATGGCACTTAGATTACCTAGCCAAAAAGGCCATAGTTTAAAACAGAAGCTACAAGGCATACATAACCTGACCATCACCAAACTATGGCAGGGAGAAAGAGGAAATCCAATGTCATGGTGAAGGAGTCAGGAATAAATATTCTAATTCTTGGTCTTTTTTGCCTTTCACAAGTTAATATGATCTGCAGTAAGTCATTTATCCCCCTCTCTGAACCTCAGTATCTTCAAATGTAGAACAATCAGATCAGATCAATTCCTTTCTAAACTCCTTTAGCCTTTTTCTTATTTGGCAATTTCTTGGCTCCCTAATAAGGGATATAATAAGAAATATCTTAGGCTTTGGAGAAGCAGATGCCCACTCCCTTCCCTCTAGAGAAGAATGTCAATGTTACTAAAATAAATTCTTTCCATAAAGCGGTTTGTGATTTATGTCCTTCAAATACAACTGAGAGTAGAATTATGTTGAGTTGGGGTTTTAGCACTGTTTGCATTGAGAAATACAGGTGCAATTGGTCATACTTATGCTCAGACAACAGTCCATGTGGTTTATCCTGGGTTATAAATCAAATTTGGGGAGAGTGATTCCCAACACCCTGAATGCTAGTTATAGTATCTGTGACTTTAACATGTTAAGCAATATAGTACCTTTGTGGTCATTCTGCAGTGGGTTATGAGAGGCAGAGGAATAGTCTGTGGTTTCAAAATAAATATGTGTAATACACCTTTCAAACCATACATAAACTATCCTCAAGTTACATTTTAGTTTAGCTGAATGACATGTTTTTTTGTCATTTTTGTTTTGCTCTAAACCTACCCCACACACACACACCTCTGAAGAGTCAAAAAATTTATTTGAGGTTGTTTAATAGCCTGAAAAATTAATTAATTAAGCAATCCAGATGGAAAGCAGTCTGAAGTCAAGAGCATTGATTTTTTTAGGTCTCCTTGTAAAAATCATAGATTCAGCAAGCAAGTGATTTTTAGTCTCCCTCCAAAATTATTGGTTTAAAAATTTGAAATTTTCATCAAATTACAAATCTACTGTTGTCTTTCAAACATAGTACTCCATTTCCTATCTCGGTGTTTTTGCTCTGACAAATATCTAAAAATATATCTCAAATAATATTCATTGTTCACTTCCATCTTTTTAATATAGAAATATCCTTCAAACATCATATACTATTTTTCCCAAGAGATATTTCCTGATTTCCTCAGGCTGCTACTCACTCACTTGTCATAAGCCTATCTATTTTAGATCCCTTTTGGGATACAGGGTCTTTCAAAAGTTTTAGTGCAATGTTGGCTTCCTCTAACTAGCTCCATGAGCCTAGTCACTGCTTTCTCTTTAGTTTTTAGATCCCTAGCATCTAGGACATTGTAAGTGATTAATTATCGACTGGTTGATTGATTGATTGAAAGTACATTTTTCAAATAAGGAAACAGAATTAGTGGCAGTGCAGGATTTTAAAGGTTATCTTTAGAACAATACAATTATAAAAGCTGAAGAAGAAGGAAAACAATGTGTCATTTAAATTATATAGAACCTTGTAGGAAGAATAACAACAAAACATTTTAAATTAATTAACTTTTTTTTTATTTACAAAGCATATGCATGGCTAAATTTTCCAACATTAACCCTTGCAAAACCTTTGTTCCAAATTTTCCCCTCCTTTCCTCCACCCCCTCCCCTAGTTGGCAGGTAGTCCAATACATGTTAAATATGTTGAAATACATGTTAAATCCAATGTTTGTATACATATTTATACAGTTATGTTGCTCCATAAGAAAAATCAGATCAAGAAGGAAGGAAAAGAAAAACTGAGAAAGAAAAATAAATGCAAGCAAATAACAACAAAACATTCTTTAGGCTTACCCTAGAAATTCCATCCACCCACTGGGACCATATACAGCAATGCACTTAAAAGGCACTTTAGGAGTATTACATTGGAACGAAAAAATGTTTGGGCTAACCAAACCACAATTTCCCTTGTTCCTCTTTGAGCTTAAGTTCTGATCTATTTGGCCAACCATTCAGTCAATAAGCATTTATTAATCTTACTATAGAAGGATTGGATGGTTAAACTAGGGGAGACTTGCAGAGTATATGACAGCTGCCTTCAAATATTTTCAGTGAGGCACCATAGTAAGATAGAAAGCACAACAGACTTGGAGTAAATATTTAGGTGGAGTCAAGTCAACAAACATTTATTAAATACTCACTGTATGTGAGGTACTCTGTTAAGTGCTAGGGATACAAAGGAAGTGGACAAGGACCTGACCCTAAAGGGACCTAAGCCACAACCTGGAAAAGGATCCTGCAAAAGAGTCAGGAAAAGAATAGTCAGAGGAGGAAAACCAGAAAAAAGTGGTGTCCCAAAAACTTAGAGAAAAGAAATTGTCAAGAAGAGAGGGAACAAGAATGTCAAAGGTTGAAGAGAGGAAAAGGAGAAGAAACTGAGAAAAGGCCTTTGGATTTGGCAACTAAAAGATTGATCTTTAGTAACTTCGGAAAAAGTAGTTTTACTAAGGCAATTGGGGTTAAACACAGGGTCACACAGTTAGGAAGCATTAAGTGCCTGAGGTCAAATTTGAACTTAGGTCCTCTTAACTTCAGGGCTGGTGCTCTATCCACTGCACCACCTAGCTGCCCCTTTAATGTTGCCTTAATATTTGACAAAGTGGGGAGCACATGTCTAGCTTCCTTGTCTCTTGTAATTCCTCTTCTTACTTGAGCTATTTCCCACTGTTCCCTATTGCTCAATAAAATGTATTCATTCATTTCTTGGAGAGAATGGGATGTATATCAGTTCTCCTTCTTCCTTTCCTCTCACCCTTTAACATTCCCTCAAGTTTTTATTGATTTACATCCATTTTTTACTTTGATGATTTTTCTTACCCATAAATTCAGTCTCAAACAAAATCCTAGGAAAATCAGATAAATTAATTTATTATACAGACTCTTCTTGACCATTTTGCATATTGATTTTTCTCACTTTTTTTTTAATTTGGGATGTTTAAAAAATGTTCTCTCATCTCTCATTTACTTTTTTTAGGCATACCTTGTGATTCTTTTTTGTTGAAAGTCTATCTTAATTATTTCTACTCCTCATCTTCTTTTTAGAGACTAAGAAAAGCAAGCTTGCCAATATATTCACACACTTGTGTAAACAAGATACTCTTGCCAACTACCACTCCTATAAAGACTCTTAGTTCTCAAAAGTTAATATTTGCATTATCCCTTAGGCAAAACTTACAAGTGTAGTAGTTTCCAGATTCAAAGAGTATCCTCCTTAGAAGAGATTGAGAGGAACTTGTTTGAAAGTCTAATCCTATGCCTGGCAGAAAGATGAAGGGTTAATAAGTTTGGCTGTGAAGTATATAAATTTATAAATGCCAAAGAATCTAGGCCACCAAGCAAGGTCACAGAAAGGAGTGTATCTATTTTAGAGGAGGTAGAGGAAAAATAGCAAAAAGCCATTACTTTTGCCAAAATAACCCATTCATCTTTTCCACTCCCATCTTCCAGAGTGTGCTAGATAAGTGCAAATGAGAACACTGCACTACGAACTAATCTCTGTCTCTATTCACTTTCTGCAGTTATGAGTCCTGAGGTTTCTTCCAGATTTATAGTGTTGACTTGCTAAGATCAGCAAAAAGAGGAGTTATCATATTTGAAAATGAGTGGCCCTTTTGGGGTTAGGTCAAGATTTGTTCCATTTGTATGACCATTCAGGAAAACTCAACAATTCCTTCAGTTCTCCATGTACATTCCATAATAGTGGTCCATTTCCTTTTTGGTTTTAAGTAATAAAAATCAAAGCTAATGATGGCAGTGTATCAGTTGATGAAAAGTGCTATCCATACCCGGGAAAGAACTGTTTGTATTTGAATACAGATTGATGTATACTTTTTAAAACTTTCTTTTTTTCTTGAGGGTTTTTTGCAGGGGAAGGGGTGAAATCTAGGAACTCTATATTTTCTTTTGCAGCATGACTTTTATGGAAATGTTTTACACAATTTCATATGGGCCTTCTCAATTGGAGAAAGGGGGAGAATCTGAAATTCAAAATTTTTAAAACATGTTAAAAATTGTTTTACATGTAGCTGGAGGAAATAAGATATTAAAACAAACAAAATAAATTTGAAAAAAAAAGAATAATAGTGACCAAAAAGAATTGAATTCTGTGATTCTATAATAGCCCTTAATGTGTTCTGGAGGAACTACAGAAGATCCTTCTGTTTTGAAAGGGAAGAAAGAGGGTAGAGAAAAACCTGGCTGTAAGAGCTACCAGGTGGGTTATATCCCAACACAAAATGGCAGCTAATCATAGGTGGGGGAAGATTAAGTAATAGCAAGGCAAGTTAAGAAGCAGAATTAAAATAGAAGTGTTAGCAGGGATAGGAAAGATGATATATATATACATATGTGTGTATGTGTGTGCGTGTGTGTGTGTGTGTGTGTGTAACAATGATCAACAGTAAAATTTATTAGAAAAAAATTAGAGTTAGTAATCATTGATCTTAGGCAAAATCAAACTAAAAGATTCAATCAAGAAAGAAATCTACCTTATATCTCAGCCATACTAATATTGTTTTAGAAGCATGTTTACCATATTGGGTATATGCATGTAGATATGTGTGTGTGTCTGAGTATATGTAGTTATGAATGCATGTTGCTCTCTATTATGTGTGTATTTAGATATATGTATATGTGGGGGATATATAGGGTGGGTGTGAATGTATATGCATGTGGGGGAGAAGATGTGTGAGTATGAGGGTGTATACCTGTATCTGTGCTTAATTATAACCTTCTTGGGGAAGTGAGGGGGCATGAAAAGAGAAAAAAAGAATGAAGTTTTAAAAGTGCACAGGAAAGAGCAAAGAAAAGATAGATACTCGAGAATATATTTTTCTAATTATGTATCTGCTTGAACTGGAAATTTATTGTTATAAATTTTGAATCCTTCTTGATGTTTTTTATGGGTACGTGACAATGTTCTGTTCTGATTTGTTTTGTTTTGTTTTCTTTTTCTGTCTTTCATTTTTCTATTCTTTTTTTTAAATAAACAGAATTTTTAAAAAAAACAACTTAAAAATATAACCTCTGTCTCTGAATGAAGGGGAATGTAGCTATATGCAGGTAAGAAAAGATAATAACTGAAATGTACTGAAGAGCAATACCCACAGTCTGGGATTGCCAACAATGAAGAATGAACAAGTGAGCTTGGTGGAGAGCAGAAGTCTTAACTCCAGTTGGGAATGAATGAGGATTTCCTCATCTTCATATTACACTCTTAAATTATAATGGAGCCCATGGTTTCATTTCTATGCACTATACTCTTAAAAAAAAAAAAGCAGCATGATATAATAAATAAAAGAATTGGTCCTCATTGACAAGAAAACCTGGGTTTCAGGCCTACCACCAACATAGTCTATCTGTGTGACTGGGCAAATTAATAACTCCAAATAAAAGCTATACTTTTCCCTATCTGAAGTATTGGAGGGAGTTTTCTCATGAGAAATTCCCCATACCAAAGAAATCACAGGTCTAGCTAAGTCAAACCCTGAAGCATCTATGAAATAAAACCTACAAAATAGATACTATTATTATCACTATTTTGCATATGGTAAAGCTAAGATTGAAAGATATGAAATGATTCACCCCAGAGTAAAACAGTCACTAAGTACCTGAAACAGAATTTGAATAGAGGTCTTTCTAATTTCAAGCCAGAACTCTATTCACCATACCACCCAAATGCCAAAAATTGCCAGAAAGTCTCACTGAAAAGACTAGCCAAAAAAAAAATTATTCCCAAGGGACATGTATAGAAAACCAAATATTTTCTTGTATTCTTCCCTCATGCCAAAATGGGCTGCATTTTTCAACCTAAAAGGTGAACAGCATCAGCAGCCACCATGAAGAATTCAGGCAAGCTATTCAAGCTGCATAATCATCTTTGCCAAACATAATCTTTTCATCCCTCCAGAAACCAGGAATGAAAAACATTCCATCACTAAGTCAGGCTTCCCATTCAAATGTCAGCTATTTCAGGGACCCTGAATGTTTCAGGGTGCCTGGGATTAGAGGTGGGTGGCCACATTAGTGCCTGTTCACAAAGGCCATCCTGAGCAGGGCCCAGAAAGAGCAGAAGTTATTAAAACCAGTTACAAGTAGAGTCATAGCTACCATAGGGAACTGGCACCACATTCCCCTATCCAGCACCTCTCCCCCCAATTCTCCTGGAGTCTTTGAATGACTTCACCATTTGTTCAACAATTCTTACAAAATAAACAGCCCATTCAAAGTTTATGGTCAATCTTTCACAAATTTTCATGACAAAAGTAATACTTAAGTAATGTTAAAATCCAACTAATTCTTAAGGAAGAAAAATGGAAAAAAAGAGGGGAAAGGAGAGATAAGCAGGGGAGAAGAACAGGAGGAGAGAAGAAAGAAGAGAGAAGAGAGAAGAGAGAGAAGAGGAAATAAAGAACAGAGAGAAGAAGAAAGGGGAGAGAGAAGTGAAGAGAGGAGAGGATAGAGATAGAAAAAGGAAGGAAGGAAGGAAGGAAGGAAGGAAGGAAGGAAGGAAGGAAGGAAGGAAGGAAGGAAGGAAGGAAGGAAGGAAGGAAGGAAGGAAGGAAGGAAGGAAGGAAGGAAGGAAGGAAGGAAGGAAGGAAGGAAGGAAGGAAGGAAAGAAGGAAGGAAGGAAGGAAAGAAGGAAGGAAGGAAGGAAAGAAGGAAGGAAGGAAGGAAAGAAGGAAGGAAGGAAGGAAGGAAGGAAGGAAGGAAGGAGGGAAGGAGGGAAGAGAGAGAGAAAGAGAGAAAGGAAGGAAGAGAGAAAGAGAAAGAAAGATATAAATAGATATATCCCCCTTTGGGTAGAAGTATGAAAGCCAGAGAATTGGATATTCAAACTGTAAAATTAAAAGTTAAAAATATTAATTTTACTTTGTCACAATTTTCTTTTATGTATTAATTATATATAAAAGTCTAACATTTGCTCAAAGTTCTGTGATTTAAATTTATATATATATATATGTGTGTATTGTGCATATACATATATAGTTATGTGTAGGTACATAAATATGATATAGTAATAAAGCAAAATTAATATTCATGACATTCAGATATATAATTGCATATACATTTATCTGAATTTATCTTTCCACCAATGAGGCAATATTTTTTGTCATATACTTTATAGTTTAGTCTTTGCTTGCATATGTGAACAAATGCATTGTTCCAGGGTGAAAATGAAAGAATCATTTAGAGTTAAAGACACTGATTCCATACAAATGGAAAATGTGAATAAAGTCAATAATAATACCAAATCTAAAGCCTAAATTCCATTTTGGAAATACCCCCAAGGTTCAATCATTTCAGTCAAGTCTCAATCTTCATGACCACTTTTGAACTCCCGTCCCCAAATGTTACTGCCCTCCCCTTTCAGATTACATTCCATCTACTGGTTATATAAATTGAATTAATCTAGTAATTAATCTAGTAAATAACATATAAATAGTAATTAATCTAGTAAATAACATGTAAATAACATGTTAATTCTTCTATTAAAATGTGAGGTCCAGGGCAGCTACATAGTACAATGGATAGACTATTGGCCCTGGAGTTCAGGAAAATCTGAGTGCAAATCTAGTCCCAGATACTTACTAGCTATGTGACCTAGGCGAATCACTTAATTGCCTCGAGGAAAAGTTAACATTAATTAAAATGGATAAAAAAATAGCTATAACAGGTATAAAAAATCAAAAGTTATAATTGCCTCAAAGAAAAAGATCAAGCAATATGAAGGAGTAGCTAGATGGTATAGTGCACAGAGTACCAGCCCTGGAGTTAGGAAGACCTGAGTTCAAATCTGGCCTCAGATATTTTATTAGTTGTGTGATCCTGGTCACTTAACCCCATTGTTTCACACACACACACACACACACACACACACACACACACACACATCCCCAAAAAATTAATTAAGTAAAATGTGAGTCCCTTGAGGTCTTTTTTTTTTTAACCTTTTTAAAAATTCCATTTAGTATAATTCCTGGCCTTTAGTTTAAGTAATTCTGTATATAATTATACATATACTTGTTATACCCCCAGTTAAATGTAAGTCTCTTGAGAGTAGAAATTGCATTCTTTGCATTTCTATTCCCAACACCTAGCCTAATGCCTGACATATAGGAGGCATTTAATTAATGTTTTTTGACATTAATTCTCTAAGTACCAAAAAAAAAAAATAATGCTTGAAATTTTTTAGATGAGTCACTATAAAAGTGTGGAACTATCTTGCAACTATTTCTTTAATTGGAAAACACCCATTCTGTTCCATTCTTTCATTTTAAAAAAATAGTGGCAAGTTGAGACACTCAAGACCCTAAGAAAACTCTGTCTGAGACAGAACTACAAATAGTTTCCCCCCTTAAAATCCCACAATGAGATACACATCATCATGCAGGTGATGGTTTAAAATATTCTAACACGGATTTACATTGTCATCCCATGGCAATTCACATTCAGTCATGAAAGATTAGTCTGACGTTGTCAAAATTCTTGTACAACAAAAGTACTTTAGAACTTAAAAGTACACTGTCGTGCTTTGTATCAACATTTCTCTACAGTAACATTGAACAAATAGAGGACAAATCATATGAGAGTATAATTTTTGACATGTAAGTTTAAATATAACAAAGACAGCCTTTTAAAATGTCACTGCATTCAGATAAGAAAGCATGTCTTTTATCACTTCAATTGTGTGTGTGCATTTTTTATAGCATACACAATTTTCAGGTAAAGTTTCTGAGGAAAAAAAAAAAGATATTATTAACTCATGAAGAGAAGAAATGTCCCCTTTCACCAGCTTGATCCATATGTACTTTAGGGTTATTTGATACTCTCATTCATGTTTTTCCTAACCTCCTCTTTGTAAACTATAGGAAAAAAATACATTCTTGTTGCTACAGAGTTTGGGTATACTTAGCAATCAATAGACCCATTCCTATCTAATAAGGCATTCCCTTAGGTTCCTCAAGATGGGAATTTGGTATAACAAAAATTAGGATGTATACTTGCCACCTTAATCACAAACATTTATACTTTTAAAGTAATTTCCAAGAGACAAAATAAAAGATGCTTCTTTTCACCAAATGATAAGATTGGTCTCCCCCTACCTGTCACTGCCTATTGTAAAAACAGCAGACGATTATGAGCAGTCTCCAGCAGAAGTACAATCTTATAACACTGTGGCAAGAGAACATGATAGCCAGCCTCCAAGGAAGACAAGGCCTGGTCATGAGGTGTAGGCAGCCACCAATGGCCTCCCTAGGAAACAAAGGTATATGTGGGAAGTCACATATTGTATCTGACTGCTCCTACCTACCCAACTTTTATTTTAGGTAAAATTTAGTCTAAATAACTATCAAAGGCAACATATAGGAAGAAAAGATGTCATATTGGGGCAACATATTTGAGGGCTATGTAGAAAAAGAAATCATATGATTCTCATCCTTTCTCTAAGGGGAAATTTGGAAGTTTGTTATATGGATACGATCATAAATTAGTATAATAATAAATTAACAATATACTAAAATGTATAGTGTGTAAAACAAAAAATGTCCTTCAAAGTGATTCCTTTGGGAGACTGCACCTCACTCCAACAAACTACTACCATTGTTCAAAATAATTCCTTGTTGATGAATACCTGAAACCATAGTTAAGGCTCTCATCAAACTCTCATGAATTATAGTAATATCGTTTTAATTGATTTTCCTGCCTCTGTTCTCTCCCTGCTTCAATCCAAACTTCATATTACTGTTTTGCCAAAGTAATATTCCCCAAACCCAGAGCTGACCTACTCTCATGCTCAGGAATCATCTGCGGCTTTCTACTGTAATAAACTCTAGGAAAAACAACTCAGAAGTATGTTGGTAAATGTTTAATAGATGGCTCTTCAAGAGAAAAAAAAGTACATATATAACATATTTTTATAACATAATCTGATCTCCATCACTTTCCTAAGTCTAGACAATCAATAAAACAATAAACCAAGCCCTGATTTGTTGTATTTGTCAATTTCTGAGATGTAAATATACACACTAAAATTTAACAATCAATTCCCATGAACTAGTCTGAACTGGCTCCAGCACACCCTTACAAAGACCCCTGGTTGACATTTAAAAACTCTTTACAATTAATTTCAAACCTGTCTTTCCAGAATAATGTCATACAACTCCCCTTACTCACTTTGGGTTCCAGTCAAACTTGCCTCCCTGCTATTCCTTATATACAACATTTCATCTCCCACAAGTGTGTTCCATATTTGGAATGTTCTCACTCCCACTTCTTGGAACTCTCTTCAAGGTTCAGCTCAGGTACAATTTCCTACATATAGTCTTTCCCAATTCCCCTCAGTGTTCGTACTTCCCACCAAAAAAAAAAAAAACAAACCTTTATATTTACACATAAACATACATATATTTACATAAGTGTATATACATATGTATGTGTGTATTATATTTATATATATATATATGTATGTATGTATTTACATTTATGTTGTTTCTCCCCAAGCAGAAAATAAATTCTTTGAAAACGAAATATTACATTTATGTCACTCTATCCCTAGGACTGAGAATAGTGTCTTGGCATTAAGCACTTAGCAAATGCTTGTTGAATAAAATTTAATTTAATCAGTTTTCCATCTATATATGATGGTTTTACTACTGTATAGATGTGCTATAGGTTTTGAGGGGCTCCCCCACACATAAAATAACCCAAGTTTTGCTCACTCATCACATTCACCAGAATTATCCCCAAGTGACTTTCAAAAAGTTACATCCACTTTCAAAGGATGAGTAATTGTCCCCACTGATCATATTCAAATAGAATGTGACCTGGGCTCAATAGACAATGCCCAGATTCCTAAAATTCTTCCCATTAACTGTGTTCCTAAATCACTGGCCCTTAACAAACCTCAAGGGAAGAATAGAGTTTGAATTGTATAAATATTCTCAAACATTCTATTGCTGCCTCCAGAAATTTGGACTTGTAGGTAATACGATAATTCAGGTGATTTTTTTCAGCTAGAAATTCTTTAGACAATTGTCAATAGTTGAAGCAAAAGAAGTCACATCAAAAACTACTTAGAGTTTTGTGTAAGTAGTAAGTTTGAGCTTTTTAGTTCCTAAAATTCTTCCAGCAGTAGAGATTTATTTAGAAATCAAACCAAAGGAAAAAAAAATTAATCCAAACTGAGAAGTTAACTATAGTTGCAGCTGAAGAAAAGGCATTTTAAAAAAAAGCAAATAAATTCAGATTTATTGCAATGACCAGTATTGGTCCTAAAGAACAGATGATGACAACATATATGTCAGTCTTCTTGGTAGAGTGGCAGGGAAGGAGATATGTAAAATATTTCATATGTTCTCAGATATAATTGCTTTATTGGTTGATTTTCTAAACTTATTTGCTTTTAAGGAAAGATTCATAGGCTATAAAAATATGACATAAAACAAAAATGGAATTCATATAATTTTTCTAAAGACTATGGGTTTTGAAACTATTCTGAAAAAGACAAAAGTTGGAAATGTGCCAAACAAATCATTCAGAATCCCTAGGATTGGAAAAGCAAAACGCACAAGCACAAAGCACAAGCTACTATATCTCTTGTAATCTTTACAACACCCATTTGGGGGGAGAGGAGACATTAACCTTTAGTTGTTAGGAGAGCAATCCTCTCTAACTATTCTCCATTTGTTCCATTTTTTAACAGAAAAGCTAAGTACTAAATATTTTGTGCTCTGTGGATTTCCTGTTGGTAATTGAAGTTCTCCCGCTAGGAAAGCCATAAGTATAGCATGAAATAAGCGTTCAAATCTGGATAAAGTTTTATTTTTGAAAATAAAAGCTAACAAGTTTATTCTATGGATAATAGGATAAATAAGTAGCAAAAGCATAACTCAAAAGATGTGAGGGAAGAGAGAAAAGGAGACAGAGATAACAAAAAAGGAAGGAAGGGAAAAAGAAGAAGAGAAGGAGAAAGGGACAGAGACAGAGAGAGACAGAAACAGAGAAACAGAGATAGAGACAGAGAAAGAAAGAGGGGGAAGGAGGGAGGGAGAGAGGGATGCAGGGAAGAATAAGAGGGAGATTAGATTGAGAGAGAGAATGAGAGGGAGAAGGAGAGGAAGAAGTTCCATGTAAAATGTGGTACTTTCAAATAATAACTCTGTTGTCAGTTCAAATGAAGTGATCCAGAGTAGAACATTATACTTTTTTTATTAAAGCTTTTTATTTTCAAAACATATGCATGGGTAATTCTTCAGCATTAATCCTTGTAAAACCTCGCATTCCAATTTTTCCTCCCTTCCCCCAACCCTCTCCTAGATGGCAAGTAGTCATCTACTTGGTAAACATGGTAGAAATATAGAACATTATACTTTTAATATAGCAATGATTTTTTAAAAGTTCCAGACTGAATTATGATCACAAAATCCAAGGAGAAACTACAACAATAATTTTCTCAACCTAAATCTGCACAAAAAAAATGAGCAGAAGCCGTCAGACTCTAGTGAAAGGGTACAATCAGGAAGGTTTATCCTATTAACATATTGCCTGAAGTCTTCCAACATGTCCAAAGAAACCTGGGCATGGAACTGAGTTTCTCTGACACCAGATGGAAAAGGCAGCACAGTCAGACTATTCCCTACATTAGATTACATACAAAAACTCTGAAAGTTTTCTACTATGAAGCCTGAGCCACCCATGAAGTTCTTGAAGAACCAAGAGATCAGTATCCAGAAGAAATAATGTAGGACTCCAGATAGTATAGAGCAGGCCCAAACATGGCCTCACCATTCCTTCCAGATATGTATAGAGTTCTTTTGAGTATAAAGAGCCAATTCAGGAAATAACTACAATATTGAGTGAAATAAAGATGACAGCTACAATAAAGAAAATTTATGAATCCAGAGATGCCTTAAGAAGAAGAAAATCACTCCACAGCACCCACAAGGAAATACTCAAATAAAAAAATGCAGATTGCCCACAATATTAATTAGAGTTACTAGAAGAAATGAAGCAAGAAATTAATGTAATAAATATAATCAGATAATTAAAGGGAAAATTAGAAATTAATTGCAGAAATTAGAAAAACTTATAGGGAAAAGAAAAAAGAAGAAAGTAGAAGAAGGAACAAAAAGGAGGAGGAGGAAGAGGAAGAGGAGGAGGAGGAAAGAAGAAGATACAAGAGATTACAAATAAAAAAAAACCAACCTGGAAAACAGGTCAAGAAGAAAAAAAAAATCTAAGAATTAATGGGCCTAAAAACCATGACCAAAAAACAGTGAAATATATCCATATTTCAAGAAATCATCAATAAAACCTTCAAAATCCTGTTAGAACCAGAGAACTGAAGATAAAAAGAAAATACTGCTTGTCTCCCCAAACAAACTCTAAAATGAAAATTTCCAGAAACATTATGTTCAAAATTTCAAACCTTCAAGGTCAAAATAAAAATATTTGAAGCAGCCAGAAATAAAGAATTCAAGTACCAACAAACCAAAATCAAGATCATACATAATTTGGCAGCTATAACTTTAAAAAATAAGAGAGGTTGGAATACAGTAATCCCAAAAGAAAAGAAAAATACTTTAGAACCAAGACCTGGCAAAACCAAGGGGAGAGGTGAACTATTAATAACCTAGAGAATTTTCAAGAATGTCTAATGAAAATATGGCATCTAAGAATATACTTTGAAAGATAAACACAGGTAACAAGAAACAAAGAAAGGTAGATTTAATAGAGCAACCAGAAAGACGCACTTTTTCTTTCACCTTCTTAAAAAGGATAGAAGGCAGAGGAATTAAGAGTAGTTTTCATGTGTTTTAATGATCTTAAAGAAAAGAAAGAAGAAAAAAAGAATGAATCTAGGGAAAAGATAGAAGAAAGACAATAAGACTTGCTATCTCATACAATCAGGGTTCACAAGAAAAAATATACAAATATAGGGTAGGGAGGAGCAGGAGTTACATGAATCATAGTATTATTTGAACTGAACAAAAGAGAGTTGGACATAAAGAGACAGAGATAGAAACAAAGTGGGCAGCTAGGTGGTGCAGTGTATAGAGCATCTTGAACTCAGGAGGACCCAAGTTCAAATTTGATCTCAGACACTTAACACTTCCTAGCTGTGTGACCCTGGGCAAGTCACTTAACCTCAGCCTCAAGAAAAAAAAAAAAAAAAAAAGAAAAAAAAGAAAGAAAGAGAGAAACAGACAACGACACGGAAAGACAGGGGCACAAAGAGACAGAAAGAAATTTGGTGTATAAATACATTAAACAAAAGAAAAACAGGAAGTGGGAAAGAGAACTAAAAAGAAAGTAGATTCAGGAAGTGAATAATCATTTTTTAGAAATCCAAGTTCAGAGGAAAGATTATTGAAGAGAGGATTAGGAATGAAAGAAGGCAAAAATATGTTCTGGGAAACCAGACATAGGAAATGAGAAGAGAAGCAGTGGAATGGAAGCAGATCATAGTCATTTAAGTGACTAGTGTTGAGCAAAATGCTTCTCTCTCTCTCTTTCCATCCTTTCCTTTTTAAAAGGGGAACAGAGGGAAAATACAGAGAAAAGGATAATAGGAAAATGCAGAGGCAAATAAATAATTAACTATCATAGTTGTAAACATGAGTAGGGAAAATTATAAAATAGAAGAGGATAGCAGAATGAAGTAAAGAGCAGCAAGTTTATAAGAAACACACTTGAAACATCCAGTTCAAATGCACATAGTTTAAATAAGGGGCTAGAGCAATATTTCTTTTGCTTCAGGTGAAATTAAAAAGGCAGAAATAGCTATCATGATATCTGATAATGCAACAGTAAAAATGGGCCTTATTAAAGAGATAAATAGGAAAACCACATTCACCTTAAAAATAACATAGATAATTAATATCAAGAGCAAAGTGTATATATATATATATATATATATATATATATATATATATATATATATATATATATATATATATATATATATATATATATATATATATACTAATTGTCTCAAAAAGTCTTAGTTCCATTTCAGGTTTATTTTAGGCTTACACTTTTGAGGGATATCCTCTACACACCAATTAATATTGCATCTAAATATTTAAAGGAAAAGCTAATCAATTTACAGTGGAAACTACATAATAAAACAATAATAATTGGAATCTTCATTTCAAACCCATATAAAGCTTACCAAAAGAAATAAAAGAAAGAAGCTAAGGACTTGAATTGAATTTTAGAAATGTTAGATATGATAGATATCTAGTTATTACTGAATGGAAATAGAAAGGAGAATGAATAATTTTTTTTTGCTATCAATAGCATCTTTTTTTTTTAATTTTTTATTTTATTTTATAATTATAACATTTTTTGAAAGTACATATGCATGGGTAATTTTTTACAACATTATCCCTTGCACTTACTTCTATTCAGATTTTTTCCCTTCCTCTCCCAACCCTCTCCCCCAGATGGCAAGCAGTCTTATATATGTTAAATATATTACAGTATAATTTAGATACAATATATGTGTGTAGAACCGAATTTTTTGTTGCACAGGAAGAATTGGATTCAAAAGGTAAAAATAACAGTTTACATTCATTTCCCAGTGTTCCTTTTCTGGATGTAGCTGGTTCTGTCCATCATTAATCAATTGGAATTGGATTAGTTCTTCTCTATGTTGAAGAAATCCACTTCCATCAGCATACATCCTCGTACAGTATCATTGTTGAAGTGTATAATGATCTTCTGGTTCTGCTCGTTTCACTCAGCATCAGTTGATGTAAGTCTCTCCAAGCCTCTCTGTATTTCTCCTGTTGGTCATTTCTTATAGAACAATAATATTCCATAACATTCATATACCATAGTTTACCCAACCATTCTCCAATTGATGGACATCCATTCATCTTCCAGCTTTTGCCACTATGAAAAGGGCTGCCACAAACATTTTGGCACATACAGGACCCTTTCCCTTCTCTAGTAGTTCCTTGGGGTATAAGCCCAGTAGTAGTATGGCTGGGTCAAAGGGTATGCACATTTTGATAACTTTTTGGGCATAATTCCAGATTGCTCTCCAGAATGGTTGGATTCTTTCACAACTCCACCAACAATGCATCATTGTCCCAGTTTTCCCACAGCCCCTCCAACATTCATCGTTATTTGTTCCTGTCATCTTAGCCAATCTGACAGGTGTGTAATGATACCTCAGAGTTGTCTTAATTTGCATTTCTCTGATCAATAGTGATTTGGAACACTCTTTCATATGAGTGGAAATAGTTTTAATTTCATCATCTGAAAATTGTCTGTTCATATCCTTTGACCATTTATCAATTGGAGAATGGCTTGATTTCTTATAAATTAAAGTCAATTCTCTGTATATTTTGGAGATGAGGCCTTTATCAGAACCTTTAACTGTAAAAATTTTTTCCCAATTTGTTACTTCCCTTCTAATCTTGTTTGCATTAGTTTTGTTTGTGCAGAAACTTTTTAATTTGGTGTAATCAAAATGTTCTATTTTGTGATCAATAATGGTCTCTAGTTCTCCCTTGGACACAAACTCCTTCCTCCTCCACAAGTCTGAGAGGTAAACCATCCCATGTTCCTCCAATTTATTTATGATTTCGTTCTTTATGCCTAAATCTTGGACCCATTTTGATCTAATCTTAGTATGTGGTGTTAAATGTGGGTCCATGCCTAGTTTCTGCCATACCAATTTCCAGTTTTCCCTATCAATAGCATCTTTACAAAAATTGATCATGTATTCAGGCACATAAACTCCACAGTGAATTAAAAGTAGCTATATTATAAGTGAACAAAATCGTATCCCATATGTTGTAAGTAACCTATACTTTGGCATCATGCCACATAAGTAATCTATTATAATAATAATTGAACTATTTAACCTTATTGACCTTTTTTTGTTTTGTGGCTTTGAGGTTTTTCCTGGACCTGGAAAACAGTCCTGGGGACTCAGAAGAGTTCAATATAATCCATGTCCATCTTCTTTTTGTACAAGCATATTTTAAGGTCCCTTAAGACATGGATTATTTTGTATTTGTCCTAGTGTGCTTAGTTACCATTTCTGGCAAAATTGTTGTGTGTGTGTGTGTGTGTGTGTGTGTGTGTGTGTGTGTGTGTGTGTACCTGTGTAGGCATATATGCATGAGGTGAAGGGCATGCAATATCCAGTATCTAAAGACCCCCAAGTTCAGAAGACTGGTTCCTTGAAAAATATGTATATCTGTTAATAGTTATTTTTCAGAATCCAGGAAGATAAGTAGTTTTCATTAACATCCTTTTATTAATAAATTATGTGTGGTATTTTTCAATAACTAATATTTTTCCACACAGACACTGAATCCTAAAAAGACTTGGGAGCAAGGGAATGATTGAATATATTGGCCTTAAAGGCAAAAGGCCCTGGGTTCAAGCCCCTCCTCTGACAAAATAGTAGTGTGATCCCAGGCAAGTCTGTTAAAGTATTAGTACTCTAAGCAACGCTCTAAGTCATAAAGAAAGTGCTAGTGTGTTTCCTGAAATAGGAGTTCCCTTTCCAATTAAATTAAAGGCAGTCCTATCCCTATCCTGAATATGAAATTCTCTTTAAATATTAGATGTGAAAAAGCACCTGGATATTTTAGCTATATATGAACTCTTCTTAACAATGATCTATCTCTCTGGATCCACTTCTGATTGCTTCTCCAATTCTTCAAAATTCGGATTCTCTTTATTCTTTTGGCTTTGGCAATCCGCATGAAATAATATAAGGAGTACCAGATATGAAATCAAAAGACCAAAGTTCAAATACTGTTTCTGCTACTTACAAACTATGTGGTTGAGTCATTTAGCTCATCTATATCTCAGTTTCTTCATTTGAGGGAGACAGACAAAACAATCATTAAACAAACATTTATTAAACATTATTAAATAAGCATCATTAAACAATTATTAAAGTTGCATCTAATTCTAATACCTGAGATTTTACGAATATGATGCACACTTAATTTCCTGACTTCAATTTGCTTATGACTTCACCCCAGACCCTAGTCTTTTAAGTTCATCCTAAAAGCAAACTCACTTCTGAGCCCCGTAAGGGGGGGTCTTAAATGGAACCCTAGGGGCCAAAGTGAAGCCAGGAGCCCAAACAATCTCTTACCCATACCACCAAAAACATAAATGAAACTGGACATGGTAAAGAGTCAATAAGGAAATCTCCATTTGTACACCAGACTAAACAAATGTGCTTTCAAATCTGGCTTCAGACACTTACCAATCGTATGGCCCCTGCAAGTTGCTTAACTCAGTTTCTTCAGTTTCTTCATCTGTAAAATGAGTTGGAGAAGGAAATGACAAACTATTTTTGCCAAGAAAATCCTAAATAGGATCAATGAGAATCAGATATTACTAAAAAAAAAAAAAACAACACAAAAGAGCACAAAAATATGAGAGAAAAATAAATTAATCGGTATTTGTTAAATATCTACTTAGAAAGGCCATCTACATCGTGGAAAGAGCACTGGACTTGAAATTAGGGAGACTGAGTTCAAAATCCACTTTGAATACTTACTGCATGTGGGCCTCTGGGTAAAACATTTAATCTCCCTGAATCTCAGTTTTCTCATCTGTAAAATAGGATTAATAATAGTACTTACCACAGAGTTATTGTGAAGCTCAAATGAAGTAATCTATTAAATGTTTTGCAAACCTTAAAGGGCAATATAAATAACTTAGAAGTATTACTTAGTAGTAGATGGTAATAGACATAGAAAAATATTAAAAGTCTCTGCCTTCAAGTAGTTTAAAATCTCTTTAGAGGACAAGTTATAAACACAAAAGAAAGATAACTTAAGGCAGTATTTGAATTTTCCAGATTAAGTGATATATGTAAAAAGTCATATAAGAATTGAAAAGGAGTTGAGGCCAGATTATCAGAGGCAAAGATTTCATAGAGAAGGGAAGACTAGGTCTGAGATTTGAAAGATAGATATGGAAGCAGGTAGGTGAAGCAGTGGATAAAGCACTGGCCCTGGAATCAGGAGAATCTGAGTTCAAATTCAAATTCAGATGCTTATTACATGTGTGAACCTGGGAAAGTCATTTAACCCCAGGGGAGGGGAGCAAAGGAAGGAAGGAAGGAAGGAAGGAAGGAAGGAAGGAAGAAGAGAAGGAAGAAAAAGGTTCATATGACAAAGCAGAAATGAGAGGATATTCTAGGTAAGAATAAAATATTCATAGGAATATGAAAAATGTATTTATAACATAAGCAGAGACCAATCTTACTAAAATGAAGACTAGTGGGATGTTAAGTTCAGAAAGCACCCAACTAAACTGATTGGGACTCAAAAGTAGAAAGCTTTAAATGCCAGGCTAAGAAGTTTATATATTATGCTGTAGTCAATGGGGACCATTGCTTTTTCCAGCCCATAATGTTTCCATCCTGAGTAAATAATGAGCTCTGTTTCCCAGGGCAAACAAATTAGGCCTTAGAACTCAGCCCTAACATCCTTCCAGAAACATAGAGCTCATGTTATAATGGCCTCTCTGTTAACAAATGCATTCCCAAAGAAGTCTCCTGATCGCTTTCACCTTAATTTGCTTCCTCTAGTTTTCCAAACTCTATACTCCATCTTCAAGAGCAAGGACTACAGATCACTTTTCTTGGAAAACCCCAAACTTTAGCTTTATGGTAAAAATAATGTATCTCGCACCATAAAAGACATGTGCCTTCCCTTCCCTTCCTTCACTACAAATTTTCCCCATAGGATAATCATTCCTAAGGATAAACTACACTGGCCTCATTTTTTCTGCCTCCCCTAAGAAAAAAGCACCAGTCATAAATACTGTAGCCTTTCCATAGACTCTGGCTGACATTTCATGCAAAATTCATTTTAGAAAATAGCTTTAACTGATTTATAGCCAAGTATAGGGGATTTTGCAAAGTGAAAGAATTGAAATACAACCAAGCAAAGACCTCACCTTGTCAGACACTGTGTGTTCCTCTTCCTATTGGTGGTGCTTTAGAGATGTATTGTTCCCAAATTGAAAACAGAACAAGACCTCAAAGTTCTTAAGGGTAAGTTTTTATGGGCATTTTTGTGAAAGATAGGAAGGAAAATATATATTGCAAAATAAACTATAGAAAGATGCAATATAGATCTTCTGGAATGGTAGATTTGATCTCAAAATTCACTGCCTAGGTGACTCTGGATGCATCATTTTAATATCTAACAATTAGAGCAGGTATTTCTGTTTGAAATATACTTCAAGGTGGATTTAGGTGGGGAGAAATTATATCTTTATTTTCACTAGTCTCTAAAATACAGCATTTCCTTTGATTATGATCACTAACAGTAAAACATTGTTCTGAGAAGAGGTCCATGGGTTTCCCCAGACTTCCAGAGAATTTCATCACTCAAAAAATGGTTAAAAAAAACTTAGGTGAGGGGATCTCTAAATCCTAATAAGAGATAAAAACATCATATTCCTAATGATTCCATTACAAGGGAAACTGACAATTTTTCAACTAAGATTAATGGATCCTCTTGCTACTATTAGATTATGAGTTTCTTCAGAACAAGAACTGATTCTTGGATTGTTGTTGATGTTTTGATTTGGTTTGGTTGGTTGGGTTTTGGAAGGGGGTTGTTTTGGGATTTTTTAGGAAGAATGGGGAAGGTGTCTTTTCTGTCTATTTCCAATACTACTAAGTGCTTATCTGTGATATTTCTCTTCAAAGGAAGGATTGTCAGTATCATTAATACCCTCTAAATTCAATACCCTGGTATTGATGGCCCATCGTAGTTATTACTCTCCTCTAAGAAACCAGTCATTGGAAATGGAAACAAGATAAAAATGTAGCAACAACCTGGAAGCAGCTAAGAAATTTAATCCCAGTTCTAACATTACAACAGGGTTATTTACAAGGAGACTGTTGGCAAATCATTCAACTTAATTCTTGATGTGTAAAATGAGAGTTACATTACCAATCTTACTCATTCTCAGGATGTGAAAAACAAAGTCAAATACAAAAGGTAATAAAATTTGAAACACATTAAAAGAATATTAATTCTTTCTACTAAAGTCTGTGCTATGATAAAGTAAACTTTAAATTTAACAGATAGTAATCTGAGACTCAGGATATTCACAAATGATTAATTGCAAATGTGTTTTTTTTCTGATTTGACTGTCCCTCTGCCAGATTGGGTGCAAGCTGAGGGCAAGCAGCGAGAGCTTGGCAGGCAGCTCACACTGAGCAGATCAGAGTGGGGAGGGGTGTGATCTCTGCAGTTTCTGCAGAAAGAACTTTACCATATTCTGTCTTGACAGCAAGCCAGGTTCAACAGAGAAGCTGTAAACATAGGAGGTAAAGACTATAACCCCCAAAAAGCTAGGGTCTCTCGGGACCCCACCCAGAGTGACTCAGCAGGCTCTTAGAGCCTCAGAGTCTCAGAGCGCAGATGCAGTGCAGCCATTGCTGTCCTGCTAGTGGCTCGCTGCTGCCCCTGCAGTCTGTAGAGGAAGCCTGATAATACCATCCAGCCCCCGCCCCCCTCAAAAAAAATGCAGACTGCATTTGTTTTTCTTGTTAGTTTGTTTTCTTTGATTCTTCTCTGACAAAATGAGCAAAAAATTTAAAAGGACTCTAACCATTGATAGCTTCTATATGGATAGAGAGCAGACTTTAAACCCTGAGGAGACTAAAACCAGACTGTCTCCAGATGAATCCCCAAAGGGGGATATGATCTGCTCCTCAATACACAAAACTCTCACAGAAGAAATTAAAAAGGTTCTCACAAGAGAGCTAGAAGAAAAATGGGAAAAGGAAAGAGAAGCTTGGCAAGAGAGTCTGGAAAAGTCATCCCACTCATTTATTTTTTTTTTTGTTTGTTTTGTTTTGTTTTTTTATAATTGTTTATTTAATTTTTATTTTATTTTATAATTATAACTTTTTTTTGACAGTACATATGCATGGGTAATTTTTTACAACATTATCCCTTGCACTTACTTCTGTTCAGATTTTTTCCCTTCCTCCCCCAACCCCCTCCCCCAGATGGCAGGCAGTCTTATACATGTTAAATATATTACAATATATTCTAGATACAATATATGTGTGTAGAACCGAATTTCTTGTTGCACAGGAAGAATTGGATTCAGAAGGTAAAAATAACAGTTTACATTCATTTCCCAGTGTTCCTTTTCTGGATGTAGCTGATTTTGTCCATCATTGATCAATTGGAATTGGATTAGCTCTTCTCTATGTTGAAGATATCCACTTCCATCAGAATACATCCTCGTACAGTATCATTGTTGAAGTGTATAATGATCTTCTGGTTCTGCTCGTTTCACTTAGCATCAGTTGATGTAAGTCTCTCCAAGCCTCTCTGTATTTCTCCTGTTGGTCATTTCTTGCAGAACAATAATATTCCATAACATTCATATACCATAATTTACCCAACCATTCTCCAATTGATGGACATCCATTCATCTTCCAGCTTATAGCCACTATGAAAAGGGCTGCCACAAACATTTTGGCACATACAGGTCCCTTTCCCTTCTTTAGTATTTCCTTGGGATATAAGCCCAGTAGTAGTATGGCTGGGCATCCCACTCATTTAAAGATAGAGTGGAGAAGTAAATCAAATACTTGAAAAACAAAATTAGTGGAGTTGGAAAAAGAAAAGAGCTTTCTGAAAAATAAAATTGGCAAAATGGAAAAAAATTTCATAGAACAAAACAACTCACTTAAAAACTTAATTGGACAATTAGAAAAAGATATAAAAAAGTGAGTGAAGAAAATAATTCATTGAAAATCAGAATTGAACAAATGGAATTGAATAACTCGAGGAAACACTAAGAATCAGTCAAGCAAAACCAAAAAAATGAAACAATGAAAAAAATGTCAAATACCTTCTTGGGAAAACAACAGACCTGGAAATATAGATCTAGGAGAGACAATCTGAGAATTATTGGACTCCCTGAAAAATATGATGAAAAAAAGAGCCTGGACATTATTTTCCAGGAAATTATCAAGGAGAACTTTCCAGAAGTTATGAAAACAGAGGGTAAAATAGACATTGAAAGAATTCATTGATCACCTACTGAAAGGGATCTTAAAATCAAAACACCAAGAAATATAGTGGCCAAACTCTAGAACCATCAGATGAAGGAAAAAATACTACAAGCTGCTAGAAAAAATCAATTTAAATATGGAGGAGCCACAATAAGGATTACCCAGGATCTAGCAGTGTCCACATTAAAGGATCGAAGGGCCTGGAATCTAATATTCTGAAAAGCTGATTTGACTGTCCCTTTAAATATTTAACCATTTTTAAAAGCCCTTCAACACCTGCTGTATTTAGAGACCATTACATTTCCCTTCTAGAAAAACAATCAAGCAAATTTAAATAAATCACCTTTATGTATTTTGCAGGAATGGCCTTGTTGCCTCTAATTTATTCCTTATTTACCATTGGGTTTAATTTATACCTGTCTGGTATGTTTATTTAGTAAAATCAAAGCTTAATGTTTACATTCTTTGGGACAATGAGGACCATCTGAATAGTTATAAGCAGAAAAAGAGAAAGTGACCTTGACAGTAAGTATGTAATTTAAGCATCTCAGCTCATTGCTAGGGTTTGCTAGTCATTGCCTTTTGGAGCTCCGAAAGACATCCTGAGATTAAGGTACATATCCAAGGTCAAAGAGATAGTAAATATCAACAGTGGGATTAAAAACCAGGTCTTTGGACTTTCAAGACAGTGTTTTTTCTTTACGTTGATGTAACTTCTATTTATGTTTATTTCTAGTGTGGCAGCCAATACAACCACCAGGATCTGTGGAAATGTGTCTGTTTGTTTTTCATCTTTATTTGCTTACCCACCCCCCCTTTTTCCTCTTCTCCATTTTTTTTTTCTGTTTCCAGTTTTGAAGCAAATGAAAAAGCTTTTTAAAATAATAATAAAAAAGTCATATGCAGAACATGTGAAGACTACATTCCCTGCCAAAAAATGGAAATATTGCTTGTTGAAATAACCACATAACATAGTCTATATTAAAGCACCCAAGCACAGAATCCTCCCCAACAGTATGCCAATCAAATAACTCCTATCCAAGAAGTGAGCTTGCAAAGACTGGCCTGTTAAATTCATAGGCGTCACCTAGTGGGCAACATGAAGAGAAAAGTGGAACGACATCCGAGTGGCCATTGCCTAAACATCTGATGAGGACTGCTAGGGAGAGCACACAGATGCAAATAATTTCACTTTGCAAAAAAAATTCAGCGGGGCAGAGAGCCCTGAGGCTAATCTTCCAGCTATTTTAAGTAACTTCAATACATTCCACAAAGAAAAATTAGAAATTTCCATCAAACATAGCTCAAGAATTTCTAATCTCATCTGGAGAGAGAAGATGAGAAGGATATCTTCAACCTAGGAGAACTTTCCTAGTTCAAGATTTTCAATTATCTTTTTTTTCCCCTTTAATGCATCTTCAAGCCTTCCCAGCTCGTTCTCTCTCTCTCTCTCTCTCTCTCTCTCTCTCTCTCTCTCTCTCTCTCTCTCTCTCTCTCTCTCTCTCTCTTTGTGTGTGTGTGTGTGTGTGTGTGTGTGTATGTGTGTGTGTGTGTATGTGTGTGTGTGTGTGTGTGTGTGTGTGTGTGTGCTGGATTGGTTTGTGCTGTGTTTGGTCCTGATTTCAAAGTCTAAATGAAGACACATTTGTCGGCTATGTTTTTGCCTAAATGATGCAATTCTCAAGTGCCAGTTTTATAACAGGGTCTTGCCTGTATAAAGATGGCCAGATGATGCTCATTGTCTATGCTAAACCTTTTGGAATGTTGTTACCCCCTCAGGGCACTATGATATGAGTATTAAAATGGATATAATTTTGAATCCTCTGCCCTGGTGACCTCTTAAATCTAAGTCTCCACCTTCAACTTTCCCATTTGATTCAAAATGTCTCACTCCAGCTGCCTCTCAGACATCTCTTTCTAGGGTGACTCATCAGACATTGTAAACTGTATTGTACAGTATCTCCTTTACCTCAAAGGAAAACAATAGCCTTTATTCTTATAGAATAAAAGGATTTTTTTTTTCACAGAGCAATCATTGGGTCTTAATTTATATGTGTATGTATACATATATGTTGTATATTAAATTACACTTCCTTTATTTATAATCCATATAATAATTATATATTATAATTATAGCATTCATTCCTGGGGAATAAAAGGATTTTTTTTTCAGAGCAATTATTGTCTTAATTTACATGTATATTTGTGTATGTATATATGTATGTTGTATGAATATGTATGCATATTGTATGTTACATTATAATTGTGTTGCTATATATTATATTCATTGTTGTATATATTATAATATAATTTTGTATCGTTTATATTTTATATAGCATTCATTCTTGGGGAATAAAATAATTTTTTTCACAAAGCAATCACTGTCTTAATTTATATGTATATTAGATATAATATAATTATATGTGTATTACATTGTACACATACTATTTATATATATACATACATGTGTAACTATACATGTATATCTATATACATGCAAATATATGTATGCATACATGCAAATGTTGTGTGTATATGTATAAACATGCTGTTTTCTCAAAGACACTATAGCCCTATAGCAGGAAATAAAAGAATAAAAAATGAGGAGATCAAGTGACCAGGTACTCACAGAAAACTTGAAGATGGAGTTATATAAATAGAATGTTGCATAAACTCTACTACCTCCTCCCCAAAGAATGTGGTTTAAGGGGGGACTCATATTGTATAGGTTTAGTTAGCTAAGGATACTGATTCAGGGATGAAAGGAACCATAGCACTCATCTAGTCTGACCTATCCTTATACAAATGGGCATTAGAGACAAATGATTTACCCATGGTCATACAGAATAGCACAGCTCAGATTTAAATCCAAATCCTGTGATTTTCACTAAACAGTGTCTTGGTAAATATTTATCAACCAACTCTGCAAAAAAAAAAAAATGTTCATAAGACACATTTTTAAGTTTCATCTGCTTTATTAACACTTTCTCCAAGACCTTCTTGTCAATTATGCCATCATATTTCTTGAATCTGTCTTCTTATTTCCATTTATATAGCACTGTAATTCTTATCTTCATAGTCTCCTGCCAGGATCATTGTAACACCCTCCTTACTTTTAACCTCCCACATCTTTTCTCTACAAAACTTCCAAATTGATATTTCTAATCATGTTACTCTCTTGTTCATGAAGCTTTTGTTTTCTTATTACCTCCAGAATAAAATAAAAACTCAGTGATTCATCATTGAAAGCTTTTCACAACCTCATGTTTCAAAGTTATAGATCTTCCTATACTTATCCCCTTATAAGTCCCATCTACTTATTCATCCCAGTAGCATTATTAGATGCAACTATAAGAGATGTTTAGCTGGAAGACAGCAAATATTAAAAAAGAAGAAAGAAAAAGAAACAGTTCCATCAGTATGTGGAACATTTTTTCATTGAAGATAGTAGAACAATCATATTTTAACTATTATCTTAGTTCATAATATATTATAAGAAGAAAAAATGGAAAATGGACACAAAAAAGAGTAGTTGTACCAGAGAAAGATTAAATAGATTGAATCCATTCTGGAGGTTCACAACTCTGAAAACATTGAATAAATGATTTTCAATATATCTAAAAGAGGAAAAAATACCAAAAAAGTAGGAAAAATTACCAATAATATTGTTATCCATAAAATGTCACTGAAGAAACTCACTCACATACATTTCTTTGTAGAAATCTGTATGGGAAGGAATAATACCAACGGTTCTTAACTTCTTATATTTTGGACTTCTTTGGCAGGCTGGTGAAGACTACAGATATCTTCCCAGAATAACACAACATAAGCATAACATCATAGGATCACAAAGGAAACCAATTATACTGAAATACAGTTATCAAAATATTTTTCAATATTTGTAAATAACCTCACTCCAGGTTAAGAAACCCTACATCCAAAGCAAAATATAGTTTTAAAGATTCTCTTCTAACAAGGTATTATTTTAGGATTATAAGTGATTACTTCAAAGAGGCAATTACAAAGATAACTTTATTTAGCAGTCCTTTGATTAACAATATCTAGCAAGAGATATTTTCATCAAAGTTGTTAACCACTGTCATAAGAAAGGCCTTGCACATAGTACAAATGGAAGAAAGATTCCCTAAAGACAATGAGGTTCTCCAGATGTTCCTTTTTGTAGATGACACTATAGTTCATGTATTAAGCCCTATATTATTACAGGACTTCCTCAGTGTAATTGAAGAACATTAAAAAGACAATGGGATAAAATAGGAGGCAAAATTATCTTTGTTTGCATATGATACTTAGAGAAACATGAGAACTCAGTGAAAAGCTTTTTGAATATCAAGCCTTCAGAAAAGTAGCCGTGTACAATATAAACCCATATAAATCATCATCCAAGTGAGGAAAAGAAAAAGTCAAAGTAGAAAAGATAGAAAAAAAATTCTTTTCAAATAAACTATAAAAGGTATAAATGTTTGTTTTAACAATTTGTTTAGTAAGAAACAACAAGTGTTCATGAATAAAACAACAAAACACTCTTTTTTTTTTAATTTTTTTTTATTCATTTTTCCAAATTATCCCCTCCCTCCCTCCACTCCCTCCCCCCGATGGCAGGTAATCCCATACATTTTACATGTGTTACAATATAACCTAGATACAATATATGTGTGTAAATACCATTTTCTTGTTGCACATTAATTATTAGCTTCCGAAGGTATAAGTAACCTGGGTACATAGACAGTAGTGCTAACAATTTACATTCGCTTCTCAGTGTTCCTTCTCTGGGTATAATTATTTCTGTCCATCATTGATCAACTGGAAGTGAGTTGGATCTTCTTTATGTTGAAGATTTCCACTTCCATCAGAATACATCCTCATACAGTATTGTTGTTGAAGTGTATAGTGATCTTCTGGTTCTGCTCATTTCACTCAGCATCAGTTGATGTAAGTCTCTCCAGGCCTCTCTGTATTCCTCCTGCTGGTCATTTCTTACAGAGCAATAATATTCCATAACCTTCATATACCACAATTTACCCAACCATTCTCCAATTGATGGACATCCATTCAACTTCCAGTTTCTAGCTACAACAAAAAGAGCTGCCACAAACATTTTGGCACATACAGGTCCCTTTCCACTCTTTAGTATTTCTTTGGGATATAATCCCAATAACAGCAATGCTGGGTCAAACGGTATGCACAGTTTGACAACTTTTTGGGCATAGTTCCAAATTGCTCTCCAGAATGGCTGGATTCTTTCACAACTCCACCAACAATGTATCAGTGTCCCAGTTTTCCCACATCCCCTCCAACATTCATCATTATAACAAAACACTCTAAAAATAAGGTGAATTTTTGGAGAGATTGTAATTGCTAATGGTTGGGACATACCAATATAATAGAAATTATACCACTACCTAAGTTAATTTACAGAATTAATGCTATATCAATCAAACTACAAAGGGATCATTTTATATGTCTACATAAAATAATTATAAAATTCATGTGTTGAAATTCAAGTCTAGGACCTCAAAGCAAATAAGAGGAGAAAAAAATTATGGTTGGCATATTCTTACTAGATCTCAAACCATAATACATAAGATTAATAATCAATATATTTGATACCAATTTTAAAATAGAAAGAAAGATGTTACAGGCTAGATAATTCAATAAGAACTACTGGAGAAATTAGAAATAAGTCTGACAGGAAATAGAATTAGCATAACTTAGACAAGACAACACAAGAAGCTCCAAATGGATGTATGACCAAAATATTTGTAATAGAGGAAAATAAAAGAAAATACCTTTAATAATTCTTCCTCTACTGGTAAAGAGAGGATTCAACCCCAAAGTATAGATAGGAATGATCATAAAAGACAAAGTTAACAACTTAAGTTATGCAATTTATAAATCATGCAAAATATGAAAACTTTTCAATAAAGACAATGCAACTAAAATAAGAAAAAACTATCAACTGGGGGAAATATCTCAAATATCTCAAATAAAATTCTCATATCATATCAGGGAATTAATGCAAATATATAAGAACAGAAAATATATGTATTTTAAAGTCAGAGGATATGAAAACTTTAAAAAATAACTGCAGTGAATAGTCACATGGAAAAAATCTCCAAATTACTAAAAATAAAAGAAATGCAAATTAAAGCAACCCTCAGGTTTTATCTCATACCCACCAAATTGGCATATGATAAAAAATACACATAGTCAAAGTTGGAAGGGTTGTGGAAAGACAAGCATATTAATGTACTGCTAGGACAAAAAAAAATGTTCCAACCACTCTGGGAGATAATTTGGAATTATACAGGAAAAGCAGCTAACTTTTTTCCTATCTTCTGACCCAGTGATCCTACTCTTCCATGTAATATTGCTCCTTTGACAAGAAAATCAAAAAGATACTATGACCGTAGGAATAAATCCAGGAATGCAGGGCTGATTTAATATTAGAAAAACCATTAGTATAATTGACTATATCAATAACCAAACTAACAGAAATCATAAAATCATCTCAATAGATACAGAAAAAGCAATTTATAAAATCCAACATCCATTCCTATTTAAAAAAATACTAGAGAGCATACCAATAAATGTTTTCCTTAAAATGACCAGTAACATCTATCAGCAAGCATCATATGTAATGGAGATAAACTAAAAACATTCCCAATGAGAAACAAGGTAACCTACTATAACCATTACTATTCAATATTGTATTAAAATGTTAGCTTTAGAAATGAAAAGAAAAAGAAATTAAAAGAATTAGAGTAGGTAATGAGGAAACAAAATTAACATCTTTGCAGATTCTATGATGGTTTACTTAGAGAATCCTAGAGAATCAGCTAAAAAACTATTAGAAACAATTAATTTTAGCAAAGTTGCAGGATACAAAATAAATCCACATAAATCATCTGCATTTCTATAAATTACCAATAAAGTCCAGCAACAAGAGATACAAAGAGAAATTCCATTTAAAATACCTATAGATAATATAAAATATTTGGACATCTACCTGCCAAGACAAAGCCAGGACCTATATGAACACAATTACAAAACAATTTCCACACAAATAAAGTTAGATCAAAACAATTGGAAGACTATCAAGTGCTCAAAGGTAGGCTGAGCTAATATAATAAAAATGATAATTCTACCCAAATTAATCTTATTAAGTGACATACCAATCAAACTGCCAAGAAATTACTTTACAGAGCTAGAAAAAATAACAAAATTCATCTGGAAGAAAAAAAATCAAGAATTTCAAGGGAATTAATTTTAAAATACAAATGAAAGTGGTCTGGCTGTACCAGACCTAAAATTATATTATAAAGCAGCAGTCATCAAAATCATTTGGTACTAGCTAAGAAATAGAATAATTGATCAGTGGAAGAGGTTAGACACAATAGTCAATGGCTATAGTAATGTAGTATTTGATAAACCTAAAGTCTCCCAACTTCTGGGATAAGAACTTACTATTTGACAAAAATTGCTTGGAAAATTGGAAAACAATATGACAGAAACCAGAACTTGACTCACACCTAACATCCCATACCAAGATAAGGTCAAAATGAGTTCATGATTTAGACATAAAGGATGATACTATAAGTACATGAGGAAAATTTGATGAGGTAGTCTTATCTCTCAGATTTGTGGAGAAGGAAATAGCCAAAGAAGAATTAGAGAACATTATGAAATGAAAATTTTGATCATATTAAATTAAAAAGGTTTTATACAAACAAAACCAATGCAGCCAAGATTAGAAGGGAAGCAGAAAACTGGAGGAAAAAATTTACATCCAAGGATGCTGATAAAGGCCTCATTTCTAAGATATATAGGGAATTGACTCAAATTTATAAGAATACAAGCTATTCTCCAACTGATAAATATTTGGTCAAAGGATATGAACAGACAATTTTCAGATGAAGAAATTAAAGCCATTTCTAATCATATGAAAAAAAAGTGCTCTAAATTACTATTGATAAGAGAAATGCAAATTAAGACAACTCTTTGGTACTACTACATACCTTTCAAACTAGCTAAGATGACAGGAAAAGATAATGATGAATGTTGGAGGAGATGTAGGAAAACTGGGACACTAATAAATTGTTGGTGGAGTTGTGAACTGATCATCCACTATGGAGAGCAATTTGGACTATGTCCAAAGAGCTATCAAACTGTACATACCCTTTGATCCAGCAGTGTCTCTATTGGACCTGTATCCCAAAGAGATCATAAAGAAGGGAAAGGGGCCCACATGTGCAAAATTATTTAGAGCAGATCTTTTTGTAGTGGCAGGCACTCAACCAGAAATTGAGTGGATACCCATCAGTTGGAGAATGGCTGAATAAGTTACGGTATATGAACGTTAAGGAATATTATTATTCTATAAGAAATGATCAGCAGGATGATTTCAGAAAGACTTGGAGAGATATGGACTGATGCTAAGTGAAGTGAATAGAACCAAGAGAACATTGTACAGAGCAACAACAAGATTATGTGATGATCAATTCTGATGGACGTGGCTCTTTTCAATAATGAAGTGACTCAGATAAATTCCAATAGACTAGTAATGTAGAGAGTCATCTGTGTCCAGAGAGAGGATTGTGGGGACTGAATGTGGATCACAACATTGTATTTTCATCTTTTTGTTGTTGTTTGCTTGCTTTTTTCTCACTTTTTTCTGATTTGATCTGATTTTTCTTGTGCAACATGATAAATGTGGAAATATGTATAGAAAAATTGCACATGTTTAGATTGCTGTCCAGGGGAGGGGAAAAATTTGGAACACAGATGTACATATCAAAGGTGTACAACAGTTTTTATATGACCCTACAAGAAAAAAATTTATAATGGAGATAGATTAGGGGACTAAAGTGACCAAACAACAATTCTTCCTCAACCAAACCATGAGTCTAGGAAAGTATCATCCACAAACTATTTCACTTGCAAAGCATAATGGTACAGTGCCTGGTTTATTAAAATTAAAATTTTAACTATAATATTCAAAATTCACAAAATGAAATGTGTTAAAATTTTAATAATTAAATTTTCAAATGAGGTTTTTATAAGCTTGTAGTATTTATATTTCAGAAGTTACTACAGCTCAAAATTTTACTTAGTCTTTTGGGACATGCTGAATTGAATTTTATGTTTGTCAATAATTGTCATGTTCACAATAAAATAATTTTAAATTCTTTGTCATATAGCATAGCTCTCTAGGAAAAGAAAAAGAGACACAAGAAAGAAATCTAGGTGATATTTTGAAAATCAATAACTTTTTTTCCCAAAAGACAATGGAGAATGATGGAATGCAGACTGGGACTCACCTGAAATATCCCAAAATTCCCCTGCAAACAACTTTAAAATAATGCCTTAAATCAGATTTTGAAGCAGGAAAGCCAAAAAGAGGGGCAGAGGGAGATATTTATACAGCTTAAGACAACTTAAGAAGTTTGTAAAAGAGCAGGAGAGGTCTGTAATATTAGAATGGTTGCAGACCACAGAATTGCAAGAGCAGCAGAGGTAAGCCATGGAGGGGAGGCAGCAGAATCTTTGGAAACTTGCAGCCCAAAGATAACAAAGGGGTCATATGACTGTTTAGAAAAAGGTTATAGGGACTCTTTGCTGGCATTTGGTGCAGCTGGAGGTGACTGGCAACTTTTGGGTCACAGTAAGGTGATGTGAAGAGCAACTATGATGGACTTGGCTATTTTCAACAGTGAGGTGATTCAAAGCAATTTCAACAGACTTATGATAGAAAGTGTCATCCATGTGCAGAGAAAGAACTGAATATGGATAAAAACATAATATTTTCACCTTTTGTTTAATTGTTTGTCGTGGTTTTGCCCCCGCCTTTAATCTGATTTTTCTTTCAGAACATGACAAATTTAAAAAAATTCACCTCTTTAACCTACATGAAATTGCTTGATGTTTTGGGGAGGGGAGATATAAGAAAGGGATGAAGAAAAATTTGGAACATAATTTCTTACAGAAAATAATTCCTGAAAAATTAGATTTGGACAGCTGGAAGCTAATGATTCCATGAAACTTCAAGAAACAAAGCAAAGTCAAAGAAATTTTAAAAATAGAAAACAATGTAAAATATCTTTTTTTGAAAAACAGCTGATCTGAAAAAATAGATCCAGGACAGATAATTTAAGAATTATTGGATACATGAAAGCCATGATCAAAATAAGAACTTAGACATCATATTTCAATAAATTATAAAGGAAAATTGTTCCCAATATCCTAGAACCAGATGGTAAAAATAGAAATTGAAATAGCACACTGTTCACCTCCTGAAAAAAAGATCCCAAAAGGAAAATTGCTAGGAAAAGTACAGCCAAATTCCAGAGTTCCCAAGTCAAGGAGAAAATAATGTAGTGGACAGAAAGAAACAATTTAAATATAGAGCCCAAATCAGGATCACACAAGATTTAGCAGTTTCCACATTAAAAGAGCAGAGTTGGAATATGATATTCCATAAGGCAAAAGAGCTCGAATTACAATCAAGAACAGCCTACCCAATGAAACTAAGTATATTTTTAGGAGGAAAATGGATATTTAATGAAATAAAGGACTTCTAAGTATTCCTGTTGGAGACTAGAGCTGAAAAGAAAATTTGGTATGTAAAAGACTTGAGAAGCTTTAAAAAGGTAAACATAAAGATCAATCATAAAAGACACAATAAGTTGTGTTGCTAGATGGGGAAAAGATACATGTAATTCCTAAGAATTTTATCATTATTGGGGCAATCAGAAGGAGTTTACATAAACAGAGAGCATAGGTATAAGTCAATTATGTTGGGTTGTTCTCAAAAAATGTATGGGGGAGAATGGGAAAGAGAGAGAGAGATAAAAGGGAAAGAGCTTTCATAGTAAAGGGGAAGTGGGGGAGTAGCAAATGCTTGAACCTCACTCTAATTACAACTGGTCCAAAGAGGAAAGAATATGTGTTTATATGGATGTGTGGGGGGTGTAGATGTGGGTGTGTGTAATATGTATACACACACTCATTTGGGTATAGAAATCAATCTTATCCAACAGGAAAGTAGGAAGGCAAGGAGATATGACAGGGGACAATAAAAAGTAGGACAGATTAAAGGAATCAGTAGTCAAAAGCAAAACAGACTTTTTAGGAAGAATAGGTGAGAGAGGGAAGGAGGAAGATATGAGGGAGAGTAAAAGAGGGGGGAGAGAGAGAGAGAGAGAGAAGACAGAGACACAGACACACAGAGACAGAGAAAGAGAAAGACTGAGAGAGAAAAAAAGAGGATAGAGAAGAAAATATGTGGGAGAAAACACATAGTAATCATAACTGTAGATTGAATGGCATGAACTCACCCATAAAATGGAAACAGGTAACAAAATGGATTAAAAACCAGAAAGCAACAATATGATGTGTACAAGAGACACATTTAAAACAGAAGGACACTTATAGTGTTTTTAAAAAGGGTGGGGCTGGAACAGATTATAATTCAGATGAAGAAAAAAAAAGATGGGTAGCAATCATAACCTCAGACAAAGCAAGAGAAAAAGCAGAGCTAATTAAAAGAAATAATCAGAGAAACTACATTTTGATAAAAAAAAATTACCATAAGTAATGAAGTAATATCAAAAATTTTATAGCAAGTTTATCTGATAAAGGCATCATTTCTCAAATATATAGGGAGCTGATTCTCAAATATATAGGGAAGTGAATCACATTTGATTTTAAAAAAATGAGCCATTCCCAAATTGATAAATTGTTAAAGAATATAAATAGGCAGTTTACAGAAGAAATCAAAATTATCTATAAGTATATAAAAGTGCTCTTTTATTTTATTTATTTAGAGAAAGGCAAATTAAAATAACCCTAAGTTACTACCTCACATGAATGAAAAATTACAAATGCTGTAGGAAATCAGTAAAAATAAGTGCATTAATGAATTGTTGGAGGAATCACAAACTGATCCAGTAATTCTAGAGAATAATCTAGAACTCATAAATTTGTGCCTCAAAATTCCCTTTATTAAATGTTTATTAAGCATTTATTAAGTGTTTGCTATTTGCCAGGCACTATGTTAAAAAACAGTTATACAAATACAAGCAAAAAAAGAAAGACAATCCCTGCTCTCAAGGAATTTAGCTTCTAATGAAAGAAAACAATTTATAAAAAGAAACAAAGATGAGAGAAAGGGAACCATACAGAGGTATAAATATGGGAAAGAAAAGGAAATAAAGGTACATAGTTCATTCTGATAGAAGGAGTTCTAGGTCTTTTATCTAACTTTCCAGCCACCAGCTCCAATTCATGCCTCAATGGACATAGGTACCTTCCTCTCTAGCTCCCTTCCGGTTTTTTGACTTCCTTCATTAAAATGTAAGCTCTTTAAGAACAGAAACTGTCTTCTTTGCTTATATTTCTAATACTTAGCACAGTTCCTGTCACATAATAAGAATTTAACAAAAGCTTTGCCTGTCTATTGGGATTCCTATTTTGTAGATAAGAGAATTGGTTCCTAGAGAGGTTTAGGATCTTCCTCACAGTCAGGAAGCTAATAAGTGATAGAGCCAGGACTCTAAACTATATCTTCTTATCCGAGGGAGTGCTTTTCTTATTCTCCCCCTGATATTCTGTATTGTAGTTAATTGTATGTAGTAGGCTCCATGGAACAGTATCCAAGAAAGGCTGCACTTGAAAAGAAATAATGGACAAATTTCTCAAAAGCAAGGACCTGATTAGAAAAGAAATTTCAACTCGTCTTCCAAAAATGCAATGGTAGTGGTGAAAAGTTTACCTACTGGAGAACTAGGATACGAAACCTTTAGAAAAGGAAAAAGAACACTCTTGCTAATTGAATATCCTTGCATTTAATCCATAGGACAATCTACTCAGGTGGGTTTCCATGTTGCTAATAAGTTAACAGTTCAATATCAAGATGTGCTTAATGGGCCATAATGATATATGACCCTGCCTTTGACCTAGCAACACCATTTTTTCTCTTTTTGTCTCTACTTGATCAATCTCTTTCCATATGGTTATGCTGAAGTTAAGACTATACCATGCCAATAATTCATTTGGAATTTCTAAAATGAACTGCCTCTTTCTGAAGATAGCCAAAGAAAGCTTGACTTTTTCTCCTTCTCCCATTCCCTAACTGTCTCCTTGTCTGTCTATCTTTCTCTATCTCCATTTCTCTCTGTCTTTGTCTTAGTCTGTCTCTTTCCCTCTTCTGTTTCACTATTCTTTGTCTCTCCCTCTCTCCTCTTCCCTTCCTCCTTTTCCCTCATTTCTCTTCCTCTTCCTCTCCCCTTCCCATCCCCCTCTTCCTCTTCTTCTTCCTCCCCCTCACTCTGTTCCTCCTTTCTCTCTTCTTCCCTTTCTTCTCCCTCCCCTTCTTCCTCTCCTTTCCCCTCTCCTTTCACTCTTTGTCTCTTCATTTCTTCACTACCTCCTGGAGGAGTTTGTAAACTAAACAACAAATATAAATAAGTATTTATACTAATGCAAATGACAAACATAGCCATATGTACATAACCAATTACAGCTGCCTAGAGATAGGTATGGCATGTGTAAGAGGTTGTAAGAATGATTATGATGAGTTCAGCCAGGTGGTATTAGTCAAGGATTGTAAGTAACCCAAATAACACTACTGCTAGGGAGTCTCTAGGGAGATAGTATGATTCCAGGCTTAAACAGTTCCTAGCTCTGTGATCTTGGACAAGTCATTTAATTCCTCTAAGCCTCAGTTCCCTTCTTTACAAAGTCACATTAGCTACTTTGCAAGATTATTGTGAGTAAAGTGTTTGGTGAACTGCAAAACACTGTATAAATGGGAATTGTAGCCATGCTGCTGCTGCTGCTGCTGCTGCTACTGCTGCTGCTGCTGCTGCTGCTGCTGCTGATGATGATGATGATGATGATGATGATGATGATGATGATAATGATGATGATGATGATGATGATGATGATGATGATGATGATGTAGATAGAAACTCATCAACATTTATGAGAAATGTTGGAGAATCTTCTCAAAGGTTAAATAACCAATCTAGGTTCTTAGAAATGAGATCATTTATTAATAACTAGATCTGATATCAACAATATGTTCTTGGTGTAGGTTCCTTATACTGGCTTTAGAGACTGAAGCCTGGGTTCATATTCCAACTCTGATGAGTCCCTCCCTCTCTGAGCTTCAATTTCCTCATTTAGAAAATTCCTTCTAGCTTTAAAGATATGATCTCAACATAACAAAAAATAATATATAAGTATATGACTCTTTAAAGGTATACAGAGCGCTTAATCTCATTTGTCCCTCACAATGATACTATGAGGAAGAAATTATTATTATACTCTTCATTTACAGATGAGGAAACTGAGATTCATAAGGATTAAGTGACTTGCCTGCTATTCATATAGTTTATATGTACATCACTGTTTGCATGTCTTCTCTCATTAGAATATGAGCTTTTGGGAGTAAAAGAATCTTTGTATCATCAGGTCTTAGTAATGTGCTTGGTACACAGTATGTGCTTAATAAATGCTTATTGACTCATTTGATTCATTAGCCAGCGTTATACAGTAAGTATCTGAGAGAGGTTTCCGAACCAGGTCTTCCCAACATTCTATCTGCCATACCACACTGCCTGTCCTTCGCACATATTCAAATCCAACAAAGAAACAATAACTGCAACTGATTGAAGCATGTTATTTTCACCTTTTTATTTTTATTTTTCTTCTTGTTGATTTTCTCTTTTGTTCTGATAGTTTTCTCCCAATGTGATTATGTGGAAATGTGTAAAAATACACATGCATAACCTAAAAAATATTTTTTTAAATTTTTTATTTTATTTTATAATTATAACATTTTTTGATAGTACATATGCATGGGTAATTTTTTACAACATTATCCCTTGCACTTACTTCTATTCAGATTTTTTCCCTTCCTCCCCCAACCCCCTCCCCCAGATGGCAAGCAGTCTTATATATGTTAAATATATTACAGTATAATTTAGATACAATATATGTGTGTAGAACCGAATTTTTTGTTGCACAGGAAGAATTGGATTCAGAAGGTAAAAATAACAGTTTACATTCATTTCCCAGTGTTCCTTTTCTGGATGTAGCTGGTTCTGTCCATCATTAATCAATTGGAATTGGATTAGCTCTTCTCTATGTTGAAGAAATCCACTTCCATCAGCATACATCCTCGTACAGTATCATTGTTGAAGTGTATAATGATCTTCTGGTTCCTAAAAAATATTAAAAAGAAAAAATAATTGCTTCAAAATTACAGTCATAGTCTCTTGGAAAATCTTTTACTCCATTCCTAAAATGAGTCATCTTCCTCTCTACAACAGATAAAAGACTACTCTGTGCTTCAATCTTTGATCACCTAGACTATAAGCATCCTTGCTTTTCAAGGACTATTATTTCCCCTCGAGGTCCTTCAAAGTAAGTTTCAGTGAGCTAATCTTTCTCTTCCATGATTATAGGATTATAAAACCATAAAATACAGATTTTGAACTGATAGGGATGTTAGAAAGCATCAAATCAAACTTAATAGATAAGGAAACTGAGGCACAAAGAGTAAACATCTGAGGCCAGATTTGAACTTTATCCCCTAATCAAGTCACTTAACCTTATTTGCCTCAGTTTCTTCATTTATAGAAAATGGAAAATGGAAATGGAAAACCATTATAGTATCTTCACTAAGCAAATCCTAAATGGGGGCATGAAAAGTCAGAAATAACTGAACATCAGCAGCTCCCTCTCTCAGCTGACATCCTTTTTCAATCTTGTTTTTAGTTTGCCTTCTTTTCCAGTCATAGAAATTACTCCGGAGCACATCAGTCAAGTCCTGGCCATTTAATACTTTTCCTTCTCCTTTAAATTTATATTGCCTTGGCCTTTGGTCAAGCTAAGGTCTTTTAACAGGACTCAATTTAACTGAGGCAACACTCAACCAATCAATATTTAAGGCTAGGTAAGAAATAAGGCAGAAAATAACCTGGGAAGTAAAGACCCATAAAGATTCTGGCCAAAACAGAAAAAATTTCTATTTACATTTACTCTGAGCCAATCAGGGTCCAAATAGCGACCAGTAGAGCTTAGCCTGGGACTATTGTTGGTCAGTCAATGACAACTAGACTGAATTGGGTTTAAGGCTGAGTGGATACCCATTAATTGGAGAATGGCTAGCTAAGTTATGTTATGGAATATTATTGTTCTATAAGCAGGATGATTTCAGAGAGGCCTGGAGAGACACTTATATGAACATGAAATGAGCAGAACCAGGAGATCATTGTACACAGCAATAAGAAGATTATACAATGATCAGTTCTGATGGACATGGCTCTCTTCAACAATGAGATGATTCAGACCAGTTCCAATGGTCTTGTGATCAAAAGAATCATCTACACCCAGAGAGAAGTCTGTGGTAACTAGGTGTGGTTCACACATAGCATGCTCACTCTTTTTGTTGTTGTTTACTTACATTTTATTTTCTTCCTCATTTTTTTCTGGTTTGATTTTATTTTTCTTGTACACCAAAATAATTGTATAAATATGTGTTATATATTGGATTAAACATATTTCCACCATGTTTAACATATATTAAACTACTTGCCATCTAGGGGAGGGGGTAGGAGAAGGGGAGAAAACTGGAACACAAGGTTTTGCAAATGCTAATGTTGCAGAATTATCTATGCATATGAGTTGAAAAATAAGAAGCTTTAATAAAAATAAAATAAAATAAAAGTAATAGAAGTTGCTCTACTGGAGACCCAATTGGAACTGGCCAACTGAGCAATAGCTCCTTTTCTTTCTTGTCTTTTTTTTTTTTAATCTTCTTTTCCTTTTCTTTTCTCAATCCACACAGAGTATCTATCTTTACTTCCAGGTGTTCTTCCTAAAGGAATATAAATTTTTATCGCCAAAACCTCACTATATATCTTGGGATTTATGTGCTAGGACCCTGCTTTAAGCCAAAATTTGTCTGCATCTCAATGATTAACCAATAACAGGTCCCAGGTCTAGCTCATTTAGTCATTGTTTGGGCCCTGGTTAGTTCACAGTAAATGTAAATAGCAGTTGTTTCTCTTTTGGCCAGAAATCAGAGGGTTTTCTCCTCCCAGATTGGTTTTGGATATTTTATTTTTTTAACTAGGTAAAAGAGGCCATCTTCTGCCTCATTTCTTATCTTACTTTAATCACTGATGGGGGTTGCCTCAGTTGAACTCTCTTTTTTTTGGGGGGGGAAGCAGAGATTGTTTTATTTTTTTTTTGTTTTTTTTATTAATTTTATAATTATAACTTTTTTGACAGTACATATGCATAGGTAATTTTTTACAACATTATCCCTTGCACTCACTTCTGGTCTGAATTTTCCCCTTCTTTCCTCCAACCCCTCTACTCTATGGCAGGCAGTCTCATACATGTTAAATGTATTATAGTATATCCTAGATACAATATATGTGTGTAGAACCGAATTTCTTATTGCACAGGAAGAATTGGATTCAGAAGGTAAAAAATAACCTGGGAAGAAAAACAAAAATGCAAACAATTTACACTCATTTCCCAGTGTTCCTACTCTAGGTATAGCTGTCTGTACATCAATTGGAACTGAATTAGACCTTCTCTTTATTGAAGATATCCATTTCCATCAGAATACATCCTCATACAGTATTGTTGTTGAAGTGTATAATGATCTCCTGGTTCTGCTCGTTTCACTCAGCATCAGTTCATGTAGGTCTCTCCATGCCTCTCTGTATTCATCCTGCTGGTCATTTCTTACAGAACAATAATATTCCATAACATTCATATAACACAATTTACTCAACCATTCTCCAATTGATGGATAACCATTCATTTTCCAGTTTCTAGCCACTACAAAAAGGGCTGCTACATACATTTTGGCACATACAGGTCCCTTTCCCTTCTTTAGTATTTCTTTGGGATATAATAAGCCCAGTAGTAGCACTGCTGGATCAAAGGGTATGCACAGTTTGATAACTTTTTGGGCATAATTCCAGATTGCTCTCCAGAATAGTTGGATTCTTTCACAACTCCACCAACAATGTCCCAGTTTTCCCACATCCCCTCCAACATTCATCATTATTTCTTCCTGTCATCTTAGCCAATCTGATAGGTGTGTAGTGGTATCTCAGAGTTGCCTTAATTTGCATTTCTCTGATTAATAGTGATTTGGAACACTCTTTCATATGAGTGGAAATAGTTTCAATTTCATCATCTTAAAATTGTCTCTTCATATCCTTTGACCATTTGTCAATTGGAGAATGGCTTGATTTCTTACAAATTAGAGTCAGTTCTCTATATATTTTGGAAATGAAGCCTTTATCAGAACCTTTAACTGTAAAAATATTTTCCCAGTTTATTACTTCCCTTCTAATCTTGTTTGCATTAGTTTTGTTTGTACAAAAGCTTTTCAATTTGATATAATCAAAATTTTGTATTTTGTGATCAATAATGATCTCTAATTCTCCTTTGGTCACAAATTCCTTCCTCCTCCACAAGTCTGAGAGGTAAACTATCCTATGTTCCTCTAATTAATTTATGATCTCATTCTTTATGCCTAAATCATGGACCCATGTTGATCTCATCTTGATATGTGGTGTTAAGTGTGGGTCCATGCCTAATTTCTGCCATACTAATTTCCAGTTGCTATAAAGTTGTTCCTTATTTTGTCCTGTGAACCTAACCTATTTCACTGATCAACTAGTCTATTTCTTAGCCAATACCAAATGGTTTTGATAACTGCTGCTTTATAATATAGTTTTAGATGAGGTATAACTAGTCTACCTTCATTTGATTTTTTTTTATTACTTCCCTTGAAATTCTCGAACTTTTGTTCTTCCATATGAATTTTGTTGTTATTTTTTTCTGGGTCATTAGAATAGTTTTTTGGGAGTCTGATTGGTATAGCACTAAATAAATAGGTTATTTAGGGAGTATTGACATCTTTATTATATTCTCTTGGCCTATCCAAGAGCACTTAATGTCTTTCCAATTATTTAAATCTGACTTTATTTTTTTGGCAAGTGTTTTGTAATTTTGGTAAATAGATCCCCAAATATTTTATACTCTCAAAAATTATTTTAAATGGAATTTCTCTTTATATCTCTTGCTGTTGGATTTTGTTGGTGATGTATAAAAATGCTGAAGATTTATGTGGATTTATTTTGTATCCTGCAACTTTGCTAAAGTTGTGGATTATTTCTAATAGCTTTTTATTAGAATCTATGGGGTTCTCTAAGTATACTATCATATCATCTGCAAAGAGTGATAGTTTGTTTTCCTCATTACCTACTCCAATTCCTTTAATCTCTTTCTCGGCTCTTATTGCCGAGGATAGGTTTCTAATACAATATTGAATAATAATGGTGATAGTGGGGAACCTTGTTTCACTCCTGATCTTATTGGGAAAGGTTCCAATTTATCCCCATTACATATGATACTTACTGACAGTTTTAAATATATGCTACTGCCTATTCTAAGGAATAGTCCATTTATTCCTATACTCTCAAGTGTTTTTAATAGGAATGGATGTTGGATTTTATCACATGCTTTTTCTGCATCTATTGAGATGATCATATGGTTCTTGTTAATTTAATTATTAATATGGTCAATTATACTAATAGTTTTCCTAATATTAAACCAGCCCTGCATTCCTGGTATAAATCTTATTTGATCGTGGTGTATTATCCTAGGGATGATTTTCTGTAGTCTTTTTGCTAGTGTCTTATTTAAGATTTTAGCATCAATATTCATTAAGGAGATTGGTCTATAGTTTTCTTTCTCAGTTTTCAACCTATCTGGTTTAGGTCTCAGTTCCATGTCTGTGTCATAAAAGGAATTTTGTAAGACTACTTCATTCCCTATTTTTTCAAATAGTTTATATAAAGTTGGGGCTAATTGTTCTTTTAATGTTTGGTAGAATTCACATGTAAATCCACCTGGCCCTGGGGATTTTTTCTTAGGGAGTTGATTGTTGCATTTCTTTTTCTGAAATGGGACTATTTAAGCAATTTACTTCCTCTTCTGTTAATCTGGGAAGCCTATATTTTTGGAGATAGTCATCCATTTCCCTTAGGTTATCAAATTTATTGTCATAAAGTTGGGCAAAGTAACTCCTTATTATTGCTCTAATTTCGTCTTCATTGGTGGTAAGTTCCCCCTCTTAATTTTTAAGACTAACAATTTGATTTTCCTCTTTCCTTTTTCTGATCAGATTTACCAAAGGTTTATCTATTTTATTGGGGGTTTTTTCATAGAACCAACTCTTAGTTTTACTTATTAATTCAATAGCTTTTTTACTTTCAATATTATTAATTTCTCCTTTTAATTTTAGAATTTCAAGTTTAATATTTGATTGGGGGGTTTTAATTTGGTCTTTTTCTAGCTTTTTAAGTTGCAAGCCCAATTCATTGATCTTCTCTTTCTCTATTTTCTTCAAGTAAGACTCTAAAGATATAAAATTTCCCTTTATTACTGCTTCAGCTGCATCCCACAAATTTTTGGCATGATGTCTCATCATTTTCATTATCTTAAGTGAAATCATTAATTGTGTGTATAATTTGCTGTTTCACCCAATTATTCTTTAAGATGAGATTATTTAGTTTCCAATTACTTTTTGGTCTATTTACCCCTAACTTTTTGTTGATTGTAGTTTTTATTGCATCATGATCTGAAAAGAAAGCATTTACTATTTCTGCCTTCCTACATTTAATTTTGAGATCTTTATGTCCTAATATATGGTCAATTTTTGTAAAGGTTCCATGAACTGCTGAGAAGAAAGTAGACTCCTTTCTCTCACCATTCAGTTTTCTCCAAAGATCTATCATACCTAATTTTTCTAAAAATATTTACCTCTTTAATTTCTTTCTTATTTGTTTTGTGGTTTGATTTATCCAATTCTTAGAGTGCAAGGTTGAGATCTCCCACTATTATAGTTTTACTGTCTATTTCTTCTTGCAACTCTCTTAACTTCTCCTTAAGGAAGTTAGATGCTATACCACTTGGTGCATATATATTTAGTATTGATATTGCTTCATTGTCTATGCTACCCTTCAGCAGGATATAGTTTCCTTCCTTATCTCTTTTAATTAGATCAATTTTGGCTTTTGCTTGATCTGAAATAAAGATGGCTACCCCTGCTTTTTTCACTTCACCTGAAGCATAATAGATTCTGCTCCAGCCTTTTACCTTTACTTTGTATGTATTTCCATGTTTTAAATGTGTTTCCTGTGAACAACATATTGTAGGGTTCTGACTTTTGATCCAGTCTGCTATCCACCTCCGCTTAATGGGAGAGTTCATCCCATTCACATTTACAGTTAAAATGACTAATTCTGTATTTCCTGCCATCATAATATCCCTGTATTATGCTTTTTTTTTCCTCATCCCCACCCCGAACTCCTTACCAAGTATTAAACTTATGGGCCCCACTTGCATCACACAGCCCTCCCTCTTTAGTATCCCTCCCTTCTCCCTTTAGATCCCTTCCCCTTTTTTGTACCTTTCCCTTATTACTCTTTTCCTTTTTCTCTCCAACTCTCTAATGTTCCTCCCCCTCTCTAATTTCCCTCAGATCTGATAGGGTTTTTTTACCTCTTTGTAGGATATAGTTTTCCTTTTTTTAATCTCCCCTTTTCCCTGTTTCTGATACTATCCTCTTTCCATTTCTATTTCCCTTTTTATGTTATATCAGTAAAATCAAAGTATACATGTGGACTTTATGTATATCCACATCAGAAATATAGTTCTCAAGAGATCCTTTTACCTTTTTCTGCTTCTTTTGGTTGGAGATCAAACTTTTTGTTTAGATCTGTTTTTTTCCTTAGAAACAAATGAAATTCATCTGTTTCATTAAATGTCCATCTTCTTCCATGGAAGAAAATGCTCAGCTTAGCTGGGTAGTTTATTCTTTGTTGCATTCCAAGTTCTTTTGCCTTTTGGAATATCAGATTCCAGGCCCTTCGATCCTTTAGTGTGGATGCAGCCAGATCTTGAGAGACCCTTATTGTGGCACCTCGACATTTAAATTGTTTTTTCCTGGCTGCTTGTAATATTTTTTCTTTAGTCTGATAGTTCTGAAGTTTGGCAACAATATTCTGTGGAGTGTTTTTTTTAGGGTCTTTTTCAGAAGGTGTTTGATGAATTCTTTCGATGCCTATTTTCCCTTCTGATAATGCTACATCTAGACAGTTCTCTTTGATGATTTCCTGTAAAATAGTATCTAAGCTCTTTTTTTTCATCATAATTTCTGGAAGTCCAATGATCCCCAGATTATCTCTCCTATATCTATTTTCCAAGTCTGTTGTTTTTCCTAGTAGATATATGATATTTCTTTATATTTTTTCATTTTTTTGGATTTGCTTGACTGATTCTAGATGTCTCAGGGAATCATTCATGATTTGTTCAGTTCTGATTTTTAGTGAGTTATTTTCTTCATTACCTTTTTTTACCTTTTTTTTGTATATTTCCAATTAAATTTTTAAATGAGTTATTTTGCTCTATGGAATTTTTTTTCCATTTCACTATTTTTGGTTTTTTAGTGAGATATTTTCTTTTTCTAATTCACAAATTCTACTTTCCTGGAGTTCTTTATCTTTTCCAATTCACAATTTCTGTTTCCCTGCACTTCCTGTGATATTTTTACCTTTTCCAGTTCACCTTTCAGGAAGTTGTTATTCTCTTGCATAGCTTCTCTTTCCTTTCCCCATTTTTCTTCTAGCTCCTTTTTAAGATTTTTAATAGTCTCTTCTAGGAGAGCCTTTTGTGTTGGGGACCAACAATTGTCTGGAGACTGTCTGCTATTAGTCTCCTTGGGGTTGAAAACCTGCTCTTTTTCTGTATAGAAGCTATGAATTATACTTTTAATTTTTTTACTCATATTTTAAAGCCTGTAGGGTCTGCCTTCAGGGCCAGGAAGTTACCAGCTTTCTCTGCAGAACAGGGATAGGTGTATGGCCGGCCTGTCAACCATCTACAAGGAGTGGCCAGGTACTGGAGTTCTCTGGGAAATAGTTCCCCAACGGAAGTGACTCAGGTCTGCACAGCCCAGCTGTGGGGAATGCCCTGCTAATAACTACATGATACGGATTAATGACTGCCTTGAGGCAAGATTGTGAGCAGTGAAAGTGTCACTGCCCCAATCCAATGCCACTGTGGGTATTCAGCTGATCAGCTGAATAGCCCTGCTTAGACCAGAAATTTCTCTGCCCCTGACCGGAAGTGTCTCTGCCGCAGAAGCACAGTCTTGCTGCAGAGGTTCTGTTGCCCCAGGCTGAGCCCCCCTGTGCAGATTAGAGGCTGCCCCAGGTTGCACCCCCTGCTGTGTAGATTTGCTGCTGCTTGGCCTTACTTCAGTGTGCAGCTGCACTGTTGCGCTGGTCTATGCTGAGTCACTTCTGGTTTGGGGGGGGAAGTATAGTTCTGGCATTTTTTAGAGTACCGAGTGCCTCCGGCTCTAATCTCTGTGCTGGTCCCCTGCTTTACAATCAAGGCAAAACAGTCAGCCTATGGCAGGGTCGTTTCCACTGCTCTTCTAGTCACAGAGGCTACCCCCGTCCCTGGTCCACTCAGGATGCCAAACTTTCCTATTTCCCTGTCTGCCGCTGGTCTACCCCTCAGACAAACCTGTTCTGGCGGTCTTTCAGATTATCTTCAGCTGGTAAATCGTTGCACCTTTAATCTTCATGAATTTCACCATTCAAGCACTATTTTTGAGGCTAAATTCAAAGATTGGTAGTGAGGGCAAGAAAGAGGAGTTTAAAGAGTGTGTGCCTTTTCCGCCATCTTAGCTCTGCCTCCTCTCAGTTAAACTCTTTAACTCCTTAACAGGTTTCAACTTAATTAAAAAAGGCCAAGGTCTCCCACTATTTCTAGGGCCATCTCCAGTCATCCTGATCAACAACTTGACACTGGACCCTGATGGCTCTGGAGGAGAAAGTGAGGCTGGTGATTTTACAGACCCTCCTTCACTTAAATCCAATTCATTTGCATGTCATGGCATCATCTCCCTGAAATCACGGTCCTCTTTGAGAATGAAGGACAAACAATCCATTAAAAATCCACTTCAGACTTCTTGAGACTTTCCCTTGTGTGCCTATCAATACAAGCTTTGATTTCTCCTATTCTGTCCAGACCTGTTTCCCAGACCCTCCCTTTATTCTCTTCTCTCACTCCCAAGAATACACTTTCTTTCCTAATACACCCATGCCTGAAGCTACCATCTCCTTACCTGTATGCCAAGCTATTACCCTCTCCTCTTTCAAACTCCTCCTTAATAATCACCGGTTCATAAAATCCTCTTTTTAACCTCCTTTAATCAGCAATCTGTATGTCCCCAAAAGAAAAAGAGGAAAAAAAAACATGATTAAAATACATTTTATGTTTATATTACATCTTTTGTCTGGAAGTCTCACAGACATCTAAACATTAGTCCATGAATAAAATGGACTGGGCTTTCCAAAATGGAATGGGCTGCCTTTGAAGAAATGGACTATCCTTCACCAGAAATTCCCAAAGAATGAATCATCATTTCTTGGGGGTGGTACAAAGAAGTTTCTTGATCATATACAGGTTGAGTTAGAAGAAGTTTGTATTCTCTTAACACTCAGAAAATACAATAAAATAGCTACCAAATACATACATATATGTGTATGTGTGTGTGTGTATATACATACATATATACACACACACATATACATATATACAATATGTGTATGTATATATTGTGTATGTAAATGTATAGATGTGTGCATCATGTACATATACATATACAATGACAAATACATGTGTATGTATGTGTACACATATAGAGCCCTCCCTCACTTAAAGCTAACCTGAGGGAGAGACCTTGAGGCCAACAAACTGAAGCTGTTTCTATACGCTGTCATTCAATAAATTTATTAAATTTCATTTATTCACTGTCATTCAATCAATTCAAGCATTTATTAAGCTTTTTCTATATGTCAAGCACTGTGCTAACTGCTTTGTATACAAAGACAGGCAAAAGTATGGTTCCTGACACCTCAAGGAGATTTCATTCTAACATGCATTATATACATTTTGATTATATACATTTGAGCCCCAGAAATTAGACTATAAGCTCCTTGAGGCCAGGGATTGTCTTTTTTGCCCCCTGAGCTTAGCACAGTACTTTAAATATAGTAGGTACATAACTTCTTTTTAATTGGTAGATATATACAATGGAAACCAAAGGCAACTTCAGAGGGAAAACATACTTGCCATTTGGCATACTAAGAGGCATTTTTCTTAGGGGTTAACTTATTAACTTTATCACTCATTAGCAATTTGCTATTAATTATTCTTTCAAATTAGCTTCAATCACTTACCAGGGAGAACAAGAGACTGAAACAGGAGCTGGGAAAACACTGAAGAGAGATTTTTCCTATATCATGACTTTGTCTAGGGCCAGCCCTGCCTAACCCCTTTCCTTGAAAATATTAAAAACAAAAAAAGTGCCTTATATAGTTCAGAAATCATAGCAACTCACTTTTTATAAGGCTTGTAAAACAATGGTGAGTTAGTGTCAGTTTGTCGATGATAAAGATCAATGTATCCACCGAAGTTTGTTGGTAAAGGATAAATAGATGTATACCTACCCACTGAAACTTCATTTCATCTTTAAGTGTATTTAAGGACACTTTTATTGTTCAGTCTTTTCAGTCACATCTTATTCCTCATGATCTTTTGGAATTTTCTTGGTAAAGATACTGGAGTAGTTTGCTATTTCCATCTCCAGTTTATTTTACAAATAACAAAACTGAGGCAAATATGGTTAAGTTACTTACCCAGGATCACACAATTCATATGTATCTGAAGCCATTTGAATTCAGGTCTTCCTAACTCCAGACTCAGAGCTCAATGCAGTATTGAGCTGCCCCAAACTATCCAGCAAAACTTCTGTCACTATTTTCCTTCTGGAACTTTCCTCAGCCAGGAATACAGCTTTTTCCACCCAGAATATTCTGTGAGATACACTCTCTTCTCCCCTTGGTTTGTTCCTCTAAGGCTTCCATTTTATGGAGTGCTTTCAAGCCCTGTTGCTAATTCTAATACCTTCATTCCTCACTCCAGGATTACAGCTCCAGCCTTTTTCAGCTCTCTTTCATTTTTGTCTTCCCCCATTAGAAAGTATCTCTTGTGGGCCGAGACTATCTTTTTTGCTTATAGATGGATCCCCAATGCCTAGATCATAATAAACACTTAATAAATTATTATTCCCTTCCTTCCCTGCTTAAATGACTTACCCAGGTAATTCTTTTAAGTGAAGGATCCAATCTGAATCAAACCAAAATCTTCTTAAGTTAGTTTTGCTACTTCCCTCCTATGTGATCTTAGGAAAATCAACTGAACCTTTATTTCTCCATCTGTAAAATGAAATAGTCATATCAGATGATTTTTAATCTCCTTTCTAACTCTAAATCCTACATTCCTATTACTAAATCTGGATTGACCTCTGTAATAAGTGAGGTTCCAAAGCCTATACAATGATAAGAGGTGTTAAGATGATAACATGCCACCTATATGCTATTGTCTCCTGACAACATCTTACACATCAGCACAGCTCATTCTTCCTTTATTGTACCTACCTGTTCCCAATTTTCTTTCCATTTTTCTTCTTGATTGCCTTGAAGTTTCTAACCTATAAACAGGGAGCCATTGTGTAGATGGTGAGGGGGGGATGTGCTGGGATCAGATCTCTGTTTCAGGAATATCAATGTGGCAGCCATGTAAAAAATGGATTTAAAACAAAAGAGATTTGATTCATAATGACCTATTTAGAGATTATTAATAATATATAAGTTTATTAGGGCAGAATCTATGTGAATAGAGAGGAATGTGTGAAAAGCATTGTGAAGCATTGGCTACTTTGTCCTGGCAGCAAGCCAGTAGATAAGAAGAGAAGCTAAAAACACAGGAGATGAAGACTATAACCCCGAAAAGCTAGCATCTTTCAAGACCTGGCCATACCCACCCAGAGTGACTCAACACACTCTCAGAGTCTCAGAGCACAGATGCAGCAAAGCCATTACTGTCCTGCTAGTGCCTTGCTGCTGCCCCCTACAGTCGGCAGAGGAAGCTCAGTAATACCATCCATCCACCCTCAAAAAAAGCAGACCTTTTGTTTTTCTTGTTAGTGTGGGTTTTTTTGACTCTTCTTTGACAAAATGAGCAAAAGGTTAAAGCGCACTCTAACTATTGATAGCTTCTATATGGATAGAGATCAGACTTTAAACCCTGAGGAGACTAAAAACAGATTCTCCCCAGATGACTCCCCAAAGGGGGATATCATCTGGTCCTCAGCCCACAAGACTCTCATAGAAGAAACTCTCACAAGAGAGCTAGAAGAAAAATGGGAAAAGGAAAGGGAAGCTTGGCAAGAGAGTCTGGATAAGTCATTCCACTCATTTAAAGATAGAGTGGATAAAGAAATCAAATCCCTAAAAAACAGAATTAGTGAATTGGAAAAAGAAAAGAGCTTTCTGAAAAATAAAATTGGCAAAATGGAAAAAAATCCCATAGAACTTAAAAACTCAATTGGACAATTAGAAAAAAGATATAAAAAAGTGAGTGAAGAAAATAATTCATTGAAAATCAGAACTGAACAAATAGAAATGAATGACTCAAGGAAACACCAAGAATCAGTCAAGCAAAACCAAAAAAATGAAACAATGGGAAAAAAATGTCAAATACCTTCCTGGGAAAACAATAGACCTGGAAAATAGATCCAGGAGAAACAATCTGAGAATTATTGGACTCTCTGAAAAAATATGATGAAAAAAGGAGCCTGGACACCATTTTCCAGGAAATTATCAAAGAGAACTGCCCAGTTATAGAAACAGAGGGTAAAATAGACATTGAAAGAATTCATTGACCACCTACTGAAAGGGATCTTAAAATCAAAACACCAAGAAATATAGTGGCCAAATTCCAGAATCATCAGATGAAGGAAAAAATACTGCAAGCTGCTAGAAAAAAAAATCAATTCAAATATGGAAGAGCCACAATAAGGATTACCCAGGATCTAGCAGTGTCCACATTAAAGGATTGAAGGCCCTGGAATATGATATTCTGAAAGGCGAAGGAACTTGGTCTGCAGCCAAAAATAACTTACCCAGCAAAAATGAGCATTTTTTAAAAACCATCAGTAAGCATCATATGTAATGGGAAGAAAACTGGAACCTTTCCCAATAAGATCAGGAGTGAAACAACACTGCCCATTATCACCATTATTATTCAATATTGTATTAGAAACACTAGCCTTGGCAATAAGAGTCTACAAAGAGATTAAAGGAATTAGAGTAAGTAATGAGAAAACTAAACTATCACTCTTTGCAGATGATATGATGCTATAATTCTTAGAGAACCCCAGAGATTCTACTAAAAAGTTATTAGAAATAATTCATAACTTTAGCAAAGTTTCAGGATACAAAATAAATCTACATAAATCTTTAGCATTTTTATACATCACCAACAAAATCCAACAGCAAGAGATACAGAGAGAAATTCCATTCAAAATAACTGTTAATAGCACATAAAATATTTGGGAATCTATCTACCAAAGGAAAGTCAGGAATTATATGAGCAAAATTACAAAACACTTGCCACAAAAATAAAGTCAGATTTAAATAATTGGAAAGACATTAAGTGCTCTTGGATAGGGTGAGCGAATATAATCAAGATGACAATACTCCCTAAACTAATCTATTTATTTAGTGCTATACCAATCAGACTCCCAAAAAACTATTTTAATGACCTAGAAAAAATAACAACAAAATTCATATGGAAAAACAAAATTTGGTCGAGAATTTCAAGGGAATTAATGAAAAAATAAAATCAAATGAAGGTACCTGATCTAAAACTATATTATAAAGCAGCAGTTATCAAAACCATTTGGTATTGGCTAAGATATAGATTAGTTGATCAATGGAAAAGGTTAGGTTCACAAGACATAATAGTCAATAACTATAGCAATCCAGTGTTTGACAAACCCAAAGATCTTAACTTTTGGGATAAGAATTCACTCTTGACAAAAACTGCTAGGAAAGCTGGAAATTAGTATGGCAGAAATTAGGCATGGACCCACACTTAACACCATATACCAAGATAAGATCAAAATCAGTCCATGACTTAGGCATAAAGAACGAGATCATAAATAAATTAGAGGAACACAGGATAGTTTACCTCTCAGACTTGTGGAAGAGGAAGGAATTTGTGACCAAAGAAGAACTAGAGATCATTTTTGATCACAAAATAGAAAATTTTGATTACATCAAATTAAAAAGCTTTTGTACAAACAAAACTAATGCAAACAAAATTAGAAGAGAAGCAACAAACTGGGAAAACATTTGTACAGTTAAAGGTTCTGATAAAGGCCTCATTTCCAAAATATATAGAGAATGGACTGTAATTTATAAGAAATCAAGGCTTTCTCCAATTAATAGTCAAAGGATATGAAGAGACAATTTTCAGATGATGAAATTGAAACTATTTCCACTCATATGAAAGTGTTCCAAATCACTATTGATCAGAGAAATGCAAATTAAGACAACTCTGAGATACCACTACACACCTGTCAAATTGGCCAAGATGACAGGAAAAAAATAATGATGAATGTTGGCAAGGATGCGGGAAAACTAGGATATTGATGTGTTGCTGGTGGAGTTGTGAACAAATCCAACCATTCTGGAGAGCAATCTGGAATTATGCCCAAAAGTTATCAAACTGTGTAAACCCTTTGATCCAACAGTGGCTTATATCCCCAAAAGACAGTAAAGAAGGGAAAGGGACCTGTATGTGCCAAAATATTTGTGGCAACCCTTTTTGTAGTGGCTAGAAACTGGAAAATGAATGGATGCCCATCAGTTGGAGAATGGTTGAGTAAATTGTGTTATATGAATGTTATGGAATATGAATGTTGTTCTATAAGAAATGACCAGCAGGTTGATTTCAAAGAAACGTGGAAAGACTTACATGAACTGATGCTGAGTGAAATGAGCAGAACCAGGAGATCATTATACACTTCAACAATACTGTATGAGGATGTATTCTGATGGAAGTGGATATCTTCAACACAGACAAGATCTAATTCAGTTTCAATTGATGTATAGAATCAGCCACACCCATAAAGGAAACACTGGGAAATGAGTGTAAACTGTTTTCACTTTTGTTTTTCTTCCCAGGTTATTTTTACCTTCTAAATCTAATTCTCCCTATGCAACAAGAGAACTGTTTGGTTCTGCACACATATATTATATCTAGGATATAATTAACATGTGCAAGACTGCTTGCCATCTAGGGAAGGGGGTGGAGGGAGGGAAGGGAAAAGTCGGAACAGAAGTGAGTGCAAGCGATAATGCTGTAAAAAATTACCCAGGCATATGTTCTGTCAATAAAAAGTTATAACAAACAAAGAAAAACATTGTGAAAATGAAAACAAAATTTAATAACTGAAAGATTGTGGAGCATAAAGAATAGAGAAAACTTTAGGGCAAGGATTCTTAATCTAAGATCTATGAACTTGTTTATAAATAGTGCTGGTAAATGTTTAACATCTTGTAATGTTCTGGGTAGCTTTCTGGAGGTCCTTCAGATGGATCTTGATCTCAGCAGGATAGATACCACAAGAATGGTCAATAATAGAGTCTAGATTCTTTATTCTGGCCCAGTCTTTATCTTCGTGCAGGAGGCATGAGAGCCACCACTGAGGCTGGTCAAAGATAGAATTTCTATCTTCTAGTCCTTCTTAACCTTTATATACCTTATTGTAATTACATCATTACTGTATACTGAATATGTGTGAACTAGAGAACCATTACATCACCATTCTAAGTACTAAATATATATATTATATATGAACTAGAGAACCATTATCTCATCAATTCCACTGAGTTAACACCTTGTTTCAAGTTTACTTCTCCAGAGTTCCAGCTCTCTACAGCATCTGAGTCTCAAAAAATGTATCCATGATACAGTTTTAGATTTACCCTGAATTATTAACATTCCCTTCATCATTTAAGTTTTGCCAATAACCAAAACAATAAATTAAGCCCCAGTTTGTAGCATTTGTTGATTTCTAAAGTATAAGTGATACTGATAATTTAACAATGGACTCTACGAAGCCAGTTCATAATGTCTCCAGCTGAAGAGATAACTAGTTATACAAACAGACAGAGAAGATAGATAGATGTATTTTAATCCATTTCATTTTCTTAGTAATTTTGTAGATTTTATTTTATTCATATAAAAACATTATCTTAAGTAGTTCATAGGCTTTCCCAAAATACTAATGGGAATCATGACAAAAAAGATTAAGAACCCCTGGTCTTAGATGACTTCAAGATTGGGGAGCTGGATCCTTAATCATTGAATGGGTGTGGCCTCCGTCAAAGGAAGACTGTTAAAAACCTTAGCTCAAAAAAGCTAAGGTTTCCCTTGCATCTAAGGTTACGTCCAGTCATCCTGATCTATACCTGGCTCCTGGGCCCAGATGACTCTAGAGGGAACAGTAAGGTAGGTAATTTGCACACCCCTCTTTCATTTAAATCCAACTCACTTGAATGTCATGGCATCACCTTCCTATGTCCTAGTCCTCTTCAAAAACAAAGGACAAACAACAACAGCAACAACAATCTCTGGATCTGAATGAGTAGAAGGTTTGTCATATCAACAGAGTTGGGGATGTTTAAAAATAAAGGATAGGTTTGGGAAGAAATATAAATTCTGCTTTGGACATATTGAGTTTGAGATGCCTTTGAAACATCCAGGTGAAGATGTCCAACAGGACTGAGTTTCGGGAGATAGATTAAGATTGGATTTGTGGACTAGAAGAGTTTGTGTATAGCTATGATCTTAAAGATAGATGAAACTTAAGACAGAGCTTTGGAAAATATTCCCCTTTAGTGGGCAAGAGGAAAAGGATGAATCCTCCAAGGAAATTAAGGAAAAGGAAGAACTAAGAGAAAATAGTGCCAGAGAATCCAGAGAAGGAAGGAATGTCCAGGGGGAGAGGGTGGTCATTGTTGAAAACTACAGAGAGGTCAAGAAGATAATATACTGAGAAAAGACCATTGGACTTAAGAGATAAGAGAACATTATGTCAATACTCTTTACTCCTTTCTCTCCATTTCCACAAATACTTTTCTGACCAGAATTTTTACTCATCCTCAGTTTTGGATGCACCAGCTTCTAGGATGGCTTTTCTTGCTTCCAGGTTCTTTCTAATTCATCCTACTCCCAGTATAGCAAAAATAAGCTTCATATCAATCACTCTTGAAGAACTTCCTTAATTGTTTATCACATTAAATTCCTACTTCTTCCATTTCCTTAATCTGGCTTCTAGACACATTTCACTAATTCCCATCTCCAGCACACACACATACACACACACACACACACACACACACACACACACACACACGCAAACAAACAACACATGCAAACATACACAGACACACACATTTGTTATTTTATTCCTTCTGGCCAAGTTTGTTTTCTAATTAATCATTTTCCTTTTTAACTATTGCTTTCCTTCCTCTCTCTAATTATGTCACTCCTTCCCCTTGAAATGCTTTTCCAATTTGACCAATCTGTCTTTCATGAACTTTAAAACTTAGTTAATGTTTTGCATAACTTCACTTGTGCTTTCTCAATGGGGGGAATATGGAATGGGGAGGAGGGAAAGAATCTGGAACTCAACATTTTAAAAACAAATTTTAAAAAGTTTTACATGTAAATAAGGAAAATAAAAATATTAAATCAGAAACAAACAAAATTTACTTAAAACTTGACTTCAGCCTCAGTTCTTCCAGAAAAAAAAATCCCTGATTAACTCTACCTGATCTTGATTATATTTAGATTTCCAATATTAATACTAATAACACTAATTTGCATGTGTTGATAAGTTGCTTATATTAATCAATCTTTTTATGTGTACAATTCTCCCTCTCCAAATAGACTAAATAAATTTCTTGAGAGCTGAGATTGCATCTTCCACTTTATTTGTCTTCCACAGAATCTAATAGTGATTCACAGAAAATGGGGTTCAACAGCCATGAAAAGAAGGATTAGCGATTAAGCAAGAATATATGTGCACTAGGAAACTGCACAGTAATAGAACATGAATGTAAGCAAACGTAAGGAGAAGCAAAATATCTTTCCCTCACAATGGAAAGAGCACTGGTTCTGAAGTCAAAGGACCTGGAATCAAATTCTGCCTCTGGTTTTTACTACTTGTGGGAACTTGATCAATTCACTAAACCTCTCTCAGCTTCAATCCTTCATCTTTAAAGTAAGAGAGTTGGATTTTGATTCTATTACTAGAAATTAATCCTAAAGTTAGCATATATGAGGTCTGTTTTTTAAGGAATATTGCATATAAATCACACATATTTGTTGTTTTAATTATTTTTGCTTAAATTGTTTTTTTTCTTCTTTCTTTTTTAACTTTTATTATGCAGAATGTATTATGAGGGATCAGAGAAGAGGGAGGACTATATTTACAAATTAAAATTATATGGACAAAAGAGAATCAATCTTTAAAAAATGTATAATTGTTTAAAAAGCTACAAAAAGAAGCAAGGTTTAAAGAATAAAATCCAAAAAAGCAGTCTACTATAATCTACTATAGAAAACCAAGGAGACTGGGTCAGATTCTTCTCTACACTATATCCCTACCATCATATATTTTCAACAATAGTACTGATATTTATCATACTTTCATTTTCACTTGTTGAAGATCTTCTAAGGTACGATATAGGTACAGATGATTATGTGAAAGGATGAATTTAGAAGATTGTTAATACCCCATACATAAAAATTATCAATATGCTGCTTAAAGTAGACAAGAACTTCATTAAATAAACTAAAAAAAATTCTCTAAATCACCACACATCCTTCCTGATGACAGATAATGACTGTAGATTCACCTTCATACGAAAGGCAGCACCTAAATTTTTCTGACCAATGAAAAAATAGCACTTAATGTAGCAATCACCATGTAAGTGATTGTCACTGAAGAGAATTTTTTTTCACAGATGAATGTTCCAGAGATATAGAATTTTACACCTTGACAAAGCTTTCTAAAGCTATACTACCATGGTTCTTGGTAATTACAAAATCATAGATATTGATGAAGTACAAACTGCTCATTTTATAGATGAAACCCCAAAGTGGTGAAGTGATTTACTTTAAGCTCCAAAAACTAAAGGCACTGTTTGATTTAACATTTGTAAGAAGAAAAAAGTCTAAAATATCTGGATTGAGTCAGGAAAAATGGAGATATTTTAAAATAAAATAGAGAAATAATGCAATAATGTAAAAAATAAAGCATTTTCCTTCTAACAAAAAGTCACAAATAATTAGCATGTTAATATAAACACAAATGTAGTGGTTGCCTTTCTGCCATGTATGACATACCACTTGGTTAAGTTTGCTAATTGGATCTGAACCAGAACTCCTTGGATGTATTAAAGGGATAACTACCCCTCAGCTTGTCCTCTTTCTTCTGGTTTTAGAAAAAAGGATGACACTCTGAATTGTCCCAGGAAGCATCCCATCCAGAAGCAAGCCATGTACACAAATTCTATTTAGGCAAGCCACCTCTCTTTTTTATTTTCTTTCCTTTGAAATAGGACCTATGATAACTTATAAAGTTTTGCTATCAAAAAAATCATAATAAACAAAATGGCAACAGTGGAGTCCCCTGAAGTATGCAGCTTATGACAAGGGGAAGTATCTGCCTCCAACAGTCCACCCTCTTCCCAAAGGGAGCATCTAATCAATGACAGAAGTAGAATGACCTCTAGGCAAAAGTAAGCTTTGGAGAGAAGAGAAGATCAATATTCATATTTGATCAACTTATGCACAACTTGTGGGACACAATCAAGTTGTACACAAACTGGTAGCTTTGCAAAAGCTTTTTCCCATCCCAAATAATTCTGCTAGTTATTGAATACTGTTCTAATCATTCAAGCTATTATTCTTTGTACTTACAAATGCCTTTTTGGCATTGAATTAAGAGGTCTGTTCCATACTCAATTCATGTTTGTACATTTAGTGTCCTTTTTTAAAACTCTGCTCTTTTTAAGGAACCCTAGCAGATAGGCAAATATAACATTACTGCAATTAGTAACTCTCCTCAGAAAGCCAAAGTGGGAATGATGATCCAATGACTATGAGAATTGGAATACTTACTCCCCCTACTAAGAAGTTTGTCTTCCCAAAAACTTTAAAATCCTTGACAGAACATGATGAAGGAAAAGAACAAAGATTGATACAATTTGCCAGCCCCTAAAGTCTGAGCTGAGGGGTATCTATATAGCCACTATAGTAAATAGGCATACAGATGCAAATATATAATTTCATTAGTGTAGTCCCAAATATAATTAAGTGACTTTCCCATGGTTACAAAGCTAGACTATGCCATAGAGGAGAATATTACTGGCATAGATGGTATATCAAAACATCCCTGTTTTCATCATAGAGAATATTGGGATTCTATAAAATATAGTTTGTCAGGCAGGAAGCATCAGGGAGTGAATAGACTGATGCCTTTCATCTCTCAAAACTCTGGCTCTGACATCTAATTATATCTTCCAGTATCAGTTCTCTTGTCAGTAAAGTAGAATTAATAACATTACAATAATTACATAACAACCTTTTCATGTCTGAGGCCACAAATTTGCCTTAGGTCATTTTGCTGAGACCATATCATCACTTCTGGCTACCAAGTTTTGACTGCTATGAGAACAAATTCAAGTATAATGCACCTCTACCTTAAAGCAATATTAGCAGATCCATAGAGGAAGACTGTGTGCATATACCAACTTCGCCACATCCTTTCCACTTCTATCACCCCAAGACCTAAGTCTGTTCCTAGTACTGTTGCTCTCTGGTTTATGCTCAGTTATTTTAGGATCTCTACCAAAAAGACCAACTCTTCAACTTTTGTGAGAGAACTAGCATAACACACAACATCCAAGAAAACCAATTCATTCAGTGAAAATCAGTTCAGTTCCAGCTGCTGAGACTAAGTGATACAGTGCTGGACCTGAAATCCAAAAGACCTCAGTTCAAATTTGACCTCAGATACAAGCAGTGTGACCTTAAGCAATTCACTGAATCTCTAAGAAATTGCTTTAGTTTCTTTCTCTGATGTTAGAATCCTTACTACATGCTAAGTCAGTACTTAACAATTCTCTAGTTCAGAGTTCACATCTTTAAAAGGAGTTTACACCTTTAGACTTCTGAAAGGAGTTTACACCTTAGAAGGAATTAACACCTTTAAAGAAGCTAGCTCATTGATTCTGTAAGGAGTTCCCACAAGCCCGTGGAGTACCCACAAGCCCATTCTCTGGGAGGATAAAAGTGGGGAGAGGCAATCTGGAAGAAGGCAGTCTGGAAGAGAGCAGTCTGGAAGAAATTAGAGTCTGGAAGGAGTCAAGGAGAAGACATCCCATCAAGTCCAGCAATCCCACACTCTTGGAGGGGAAGAAGAAGATTTGAGATTCTACTGATGATTGGGGACACTTGGATAAGAGCAGATTCACAAGATCTAAAGGAAAAGCCTGTTCATGGACTTCCGGGAGATTCACATCTAGAACTGAATTCTGGGATTATTGAATTAGAACTAAAGCCAAGGCTGCCTCCCCAGAAGCTCCCCAAGAAATCCTGCTTCCAGAAAATGATTGCAATTCTAGAGACAACAGAGCACTACAATATGAAAATGGGGTGATAATATCTCTCTCCTAGGGTGGTTGGGAGGGTAAAATGGGATAGCATTTGTAAAGTGCTTTGCAAACTTTAATGCACTATGTTAATTTTACCTAATAGTAATAGTAGATCTTCATTCTCAAAAAGCTATTAGTAGGCACAAGTTAGTAGATATGCCTCAATCCTTCACCAAAGGTGTCAATGGACATTATATATCAGCAATCAAAGTCCTAAACAAAGCTTCACCCCCCCCCTCTAAGCTCGTGAAGCTTAGAGAGAGTTTGTGGAACTACTCCTATAGTCTCCCCCCAAGTAAATGTTTGTAGTCCTTGCAAATCCTATCAAACTTCCTTCAGGAACATTAATCTACATCTTCAATTATAAATAAGTCACAGGATCACAGGGAAAAAAAGAATAGAACAATAATCAATGTAGTAACTGCTTTCCTTAATAAATGCCTTCACCAATATGTTGTACTCCCCAGACTCTCAACACATAATTGTACAAAGCTCCTCTAGGCTCAAAATATTTTTTCTTCTTCCTAATTCTATTTAAAACTACTTTAGGGGAGCTACACTTTTTAAAAATGTTTTATTAATATATGTTGTTATTTCCACCTTTATCTCCAAATACATGCCTTCTCTTCCTCTAACAAGAGAGCTATTTCATGTACCAAAGAAAAGGTAATAGATACTAAGCCTGGTTTCACCACAATATGAAACTTCTCTGTGAGAAAACTCCATCTACAATAACGATTTATACTTTCTCTAGAGTAAGCTGCTCAAAATGTGGATCATGACCCCAAATGGAATCTTGTAACTAAATGTAGGTGGTCACAAAATTTTGATTTCTTATCAGTAAATGCTTGATTTGAATACCTATTTTATGTACCTAATATACCAAAGGTCACGTAAAAATTTCTTAGGTGAAAAAGGGGTCATGAGTGAAAAATATTTAAGAATCTCTGCTCTAGAGAGTTGCTTAAAGCACTAAATTCTTCAGTGACTAGCTCAGTCATAAAGCCAGTATGTGTGCCAGAGTTAAGACTAAAATCTAGGACTTTCTGAAGCTGAGAACAGCTCTATTCACTACATCAAAGGTGTCCAACTTGGACCAGTAGTTATATGCAGCCCTTAACACTCCCTTCATATGGCCTAAAGTAAGCCATATTTAATTGTGTTATACAAAACAAATGAAAATACAATAAAACATAGATAAATGTCAATTTGTGATTTTTAATAAAGCATAGATAATGTTGATTTGTGGTTCTCTAAGTCAATATGTGACCAGCAAGGATCCATCTTTATTTGAGTCTGACATCACTAAACTATAAACCACTGCCTCTCTACTGAATAAAAAGATGGAAAAAAGCAAAAAATTAACCAGCACAACAACCAAATGTTACAGTGTATACCACAGTATAAACCCACACTTATAATTTTAGGATCATGGATAGCAAAATGGAAGAAACCTTTAAGGTCATGTAATCCAACCCCTTCATTTTATATCTGAGGAAAGTAAAGTCAAAGAGGTTAAATAATTTGCCCAAAGTTACAGAGTAAATGGTAGAATTAGATCTTCTATTCCGAGTTGAACATTCTTTCCACTATACTAATGTCCCTTTCTTCTGCAAAGAAGGGAGGACATTGAGACTCTTTTTGCATAAATATTCCATCTGTAGACATGAAAAATCATTCACTTCATTTGGAAATAAGCCCTTCCAGATAAATTATGCTGCTCCTCTAAACATAACTCTATTATCAACCCTTTCCCATAAGATCTGCCTTGCCTGAATTGTTTGAACTAACTGTGTTTGATATTCAAATATTTACCATTCTCACAGAAAGAAACATGATTTCTCATTTCAATACAGAACAAAAGGAGTTCATTTGAACAGCAAATAATAGCTCTCATGTTGGAAGGGGATCAACATTTTAAAGGACCACATTATATTTCCTTACAGTTGAAAGAAAAGAATTCAGACAAGAAGCATCTCTCCAAAACTGGCCAATTTGTGCTGTTAAAATTGGAGAGCAGAGATATCATATTGTAGAAATAATACAAGCCAAGGAACACTCTACATACATTGATAAGATAGTCAGAGTACAATATCCACAATACTTAGCACCATCCCTGGTGTCATAAGGTAATGTTGGTGCAGGTGGGTTGTTCCTGTTAACACAACTTCATTTCCAGTTGAACTAATAATCTGGCACTGTCTGAGAAATGACTGTAAGACAAGTAAGAATGAGTTATTCTGTGACATGATGAGATAGTGTGTATCTAAAGCCAAATATCCATATGTTTGTACTCTAAGGGATACAAGGATAAAGTCATAGTCCTCGCCTCTAAGCAACTTGTAATCTAGCTGAAGAGACAAAATATATATAAAATGTTTTATATATGGACATTTATATAATGTATTAATATCCTACATTCTATATGTTCTATTATATAAATTCTCTTAATATCTTCTTTTAAATTATATATAAATTAAAATCATTATTTTAATAGAACTAGTGAAAAGAATATTATATCTGTACTACATATTTATCAATAATATGAATTTCTAAAATTGTTTTCCTAGCAGCTGATTTCTAAGACTTAACCTGCTTTTTCTACTTGAAAAAAAGTTATCTAGTTTCCCCACCATCAACAGAAATTGGCACATAATTGGTATCCCTGGAAAAAATTCTAGCAGATTTCCAGATTTGTTTCTAATTCCTAAGGAGGCTATACTCTTTATGCAAAATATATCTTGTTAAATGCATTTAAATAGAATGCACCATTTATAAATACTGATATAATAATAATATTTTCTCACAATTCACCAATAGGAAGCCCCAGCAGTATAAAAACTGAAGAATAATCCCACTTTCATTAATGTGACAGTAATTGACAGCTGATTAAGATGTATCCCTATGGGAGCTGCCTTTTATCAGGTGCTTACTGGAAACAATGCTACTAAAAGGAATGGCTCTAACGGTAGTCTCATAAGAGAGATATCTTGATGTAAATGAGTCTTTCAAACTGAGTGCTCCTCAAATCACAAGGAAATATCCCTGGACTCCAGATACAGTACTTCTCATAGTATGGGGGAGGATCTACTTAAACAGAAGTCTTGGGTTGCAGTGAGGCCCCGTCTTTGCTTCTTCACTGTGACCTTGGACAATTGAATTTCTTTTAGCCTCTGTTTTCTCATGTATAAAACTGAAGCAATTATGACTTCTTTGCCTGCATCACAAGGTTACTGTGAAAATCATAACAAGACAAAATGTTGGAAATTTTCTTTTAAATTATAAAATGTCATGAAAATTCAAGGTTGTTTTATTATCTGTGTGAGCATTAAAAGCTAGAATCTACCTTCCTTGAAGATGTTTCAAAAACTATATTTCCCTATGAAAATTTTTCTGATTCCCCCAGCCCTCCAAAATTTTCTTGGTGGTGTCATTTTCAGCTCTTCATGACCCCATTTATGGTTTTCTTGGCAAAAATAATGGGGTGGTTTGCTATTTTCTTCTCCACCTCATTTTACAAATTGAGAAAATTGAGGTAATCAAGGTTGAATGACTTCTCTAGGATCACACAGTTATTAAGTATCTGAGCCTGAATTTGAACTCAATTCCTCCTGACTCCAGGGCCACCATTCTATCTACTGTGCCACCTACCTAACTCTTTCAAATTGCCTTGTATTTAACTATTTTATATACATTTCTATATATTTGCTTTATATTTATGCTGCATATATTTACACATGCCCTTGTGCTTCCCCCATTAGAATGCAAACTTCTTGCAAGTGAGTATTGTGTCATTCTTTGAATTTGCATCTACCACCAAGCATAATACCTGGCACATAGTAAATGTATATTACACAGTAAATGTAAATTAAATGATTGTTAGAAGTAGCCACATTTGAATAGATGTTATAGCCTCATAATATGTAAAATAATTTGGGACATGCAATAGAATTTCAATTTTTGAAAGGCAGGCACTGTTTTTCATTTGCCTTTATATTCTCAGCACTTAACATACCTTAGACATAATGAGTGTTTAATATATGCTTGTTGAATTGGATTGAAATAAAGTGGGGCGCAGATGAAGAAGAGGTGTCCTTGACATATTCATTGTCAAATAAGGAGCTCAGAGCTGACTTTCTTTCACCTGTCTTGTTGGAGTAGTTTCAAGATTTTATTCTGTCTCAGTACTCTGTTGATTTGTTTATCTGGGGACAAAAATACCTGAATCAGAAAAGTACCAAGAAAGATTAGAAGAATACAGATTAAGCAAAACCCTAGATTCAAATTCTAACTTACCACTTGTGTGACCTTGGCCAAGTCCCTTAACTACCCTGAAATTCAATGTCTGCAAAATGAGAAGGCTGAATCATATGGCTTTGATATCCCTTCCATCCTCAGATGTAAGATCTTATGAAATTACTGCCAGTTACAGAAAAAAAAATAGCTCTGCATGGTGCCACACAGTTCCAGAACCTCCTCTCTGTCCAAGTATATCTCCACTAAAGACTTGTGCACTTGTTCCCATATATTTGTGTGCTTACATCTGAATGGTAACTCTTCAGAACTCTTTGGTGTAAAAGAGAACAATTCTATTGGAGGTCCAAAAAATAAATAAATAAAAAGGAATAAGATTAGAGAAAGATTTCTTCTCCTCCCCACTAAGGGAATATAGATTTCCTGATTCTAAAGAGAGAAATGAGCAATTTGTGGTTTCATGTTTCCTTTCACCAATGGAGGGCCATTTCAAATGAACTTGTTCATCTCTACAACTATCCTGAGGGAAATCTCAATGCCCCTATTCATGTGCAAAGTATTTCTTATAGATATTAGTCATGTTAGACACTATAAATTCTTTATTCTTTCAGATGAAGTGGTTTACTGAAGCAGTAGATTCCAATGATAAATCTACTGGCTTTATTCAATGTCATCCTAATTAAATTGCTAAAAAAAAAAAAAATTACTGAGTTAGAAAAATAATAACAAAGTTCATTTGGAAGAACATAAGGTTAGAAACTTCAAAGAAAGCAGGAGGAAAAGGATATAAAGAAAGTAGATTCAGCAGTATCAGACCTTAAACTATATTATTAAGTGAGAGCATTGTTGAGATATAAAAAGGATAATTTTGATTGTTTTAAATTAAAATTGTATTTTATTAAATAAAGTCTATCTAATCTTCAACATAAAGAAGATCCAACTCACTTCCAGCTGATCAGTGATGGACAGAAACAACTACACCCAGAGAAGGAACACTGAGAATTGAATGTAAAATATTAGCACTACTGTCTATCTACCCAAGTTACTTATACCTTCAGAATCCAATACTTAACATGCAACAAGAAAATTGGATTTACACACATATATTGTATCTAGGTTATACTGTAACACATGTAAAATGTATGGGATTGCCTGTCATCTAGGGGAGGGAGTAAAGGGAGGGAGGGGAAAATCTGGAAAAATGAATACAAGGGATAATGTTATTTAAAAAATTACTCATACTATCAAAAAGGATGTATAATTATAAAATTAATAAAATAAAATAAAATAAAAATAAATTAAAAAATAAAAAATAAAGTCTATCTAGCCAAGAATAGAAGGAATGCAAAAAAATAGGGGGATACTTTCATAAACAATCTATCTCTCATATAGGATGTGATTGGCTAGAAATATTGTAGTGACTATAGGAAATGATGAGCTGGTTGATTTAGAAAAATATGGAAAGACTGGGACTTATGAAGTAAGTATACTATCTACTTTCAGAGATATAAATGACAAGTGAAAATGAACATAGTTGCTGTCTAACATACATATGTATTGGTGTATATGTGTATATATGTATTTGTTTACAGATATCTATGTATGTGTGTGAGAGAGAAAGAGTGCACACACCCATGTATCTCCACTCTTAATTTGTAGAGTTTTTTTAGATTAGTGGAGGAAGGGAGAGAAAAAAAATAAAGTAAAAAGTTCACAGCAGAGGAAAAAAAGAAAACCAACAAGGAAGTGAAGAAAAAATGGATAGCTTTGAAAGCAATGTGTAGCATTTATTATATAAGTTTTCTTGAAATGAAAATTCATTGTCTTATATTGAATCCTCTCTTAAGGTCTGCTGTGTACATGGCATTTTTTTTTCTTTTCTCATTTTGTATTTAAGTTTAAAATTTTAAACAAGTTTACAAAAAAAAATAAATCCAATATTTTGATTCTGACCCAGAGGGATCATAAAAGATCCAGATTAGCATTTTTCTAAGGTCTTTCTGATCACCAACAATCATTATGCTGGCTTGTGAAAAGTCCCTGAGTACTAGATATAAGACTTTGGGAAGGAAGACCCTTCCCTGGAATTCTGATAAAAACTCCAGATGAAGAACAGATTATTCAGTTAAAGATGAAAGAACAGTTGTTTCTCTATAAAACGGAAGTTTCTACTATTACTCTTCTCTATTTCACATGAAAATGTGGGGGCCATGGGTTATTTGTTTTTTTTTTTTTAAGTTCATGATTCTTTGTGGTTTTTATTTTGCTGTGTTGAAAAGTATTGCCTCACAAAAATGGACTGATAAGAGCCAAAGTAACATAAGAGTCAAGCAGGAGATCATGGGCCTTGAGAGTCTCACATCTGAATGTACTTAGTGAGAAGGAAACTTTAAAAAAAAAAAAACTTTCATTTCTTCCTACTTTTATCCTTAAGCTTAGCAATAAACTAGCACTCTATGGTTAAAAAGTCAAGGGAACAGATGTATCGTTCTGTTGCTTTAGAATCTATATTTCAAACAAAGCATGTAAATTATAAGAAACCTCCTACTCATCAGTAAGGAGATCATCTAAGCATCATTTATTGCAATGGCCCTGTGAAATATCATTTTAGGCTTTAGAGTCTATTTTTTAGAGTCAAGTAAATGACTTTAGAATCAAGTAAAATATTTGTTAATCTAGTCTGACTAGTTCAATTGGTCAGAGCAAAGCACTAGGCCTCTCCCCATCTGGATGTCCCAAAATCTTTAGCTCAATTGGGAGGAATACTATCCACAATTCAGAAATCATAGTAATAATTTAAATCAATCCATGTGGACCACACCCCATATTCTGGGAATGTGTTCAGAACTGGAAGGGACCCACCTCTGAAGCTTTATAGTCCAACCGCTGCCTGAAACTGAAACACAGAACTCTTGATGCCAAAAGTCTCACAAGTGTTAAGAGACAGAAAGAAGACTTGAACCCATACTCTCCAATTCAATCCAGTAAACCATGTTCCCTCAGTGGTACCAGCCCAGTGCAAATGTATCATAAAGAAAGAAAATACCAATCATGAATTCATAAACTCGGAATTTTAGATTTGAGAGGGAGCTGAGAGATTGTTCAGACCCTCAAGAGAAATCATTACCATTATTTTTACATGGTAAAAATGAAGCATAATTTCTGAAACCTGTCCATGATTTAAAATCAGAATTTTCGAGCTGAAAGAAATCTTGTCCAAACTTCTCACCTTAAAATTGAGGAAACTGGGGCCCAGGAAGGTGGACTTGCTCAAGATCACATAGTGAATTAACTGGAAAAAACTAGGACCAAGCTCTCTGAGAGCTTTTCATTCTACTACACTGCCTTTCTTAAATGCAGAGACACAAGTGATATCAATAGAATTATTCATTTTTTCACCACATTCTTCGAGCTTTTTAGTCTCAATGAAGAATTAGTCACTAGACAATTAAAAATGAATTAACTATAACACTACTGTGTACAGTACAATGGAAAAGAAAACTGGATTTCAAATCAGAGCACCTGAGGTTAAATCCAACTCTGCTTTATATTTTCCTGTGTGACCTTAGCCAAGCCACATAATCCTTCTAGGACTCATTTTGCTCATCTATTTTTCAAATGTAGTGTGAAAATTACAAGAAACCTCATAGCCATAATTCATGAAAGCAGTTGGTCTCTCAACTCACATTCTCAAAGGATGAAGTTGAAACAGATGACCTCGAAGGCTCCTTCCAGATTCAAATCAACAGTCCTATATGACTAATATTGTTGAATTCCTTAGTAGAGTAATCAAGAGCAGAAGATTAAGATGGTTTTCAGGGAAAGTGTTCAATTACTATGGTTGTTGTTCAGTCATCTCCAACTCTACATTACTCCATTTTGGGAGTTTCTTGACAAAGATAATGAAATGGTTTGCCATTTCCTTCTCCTATTCATTTTGCAGATGAGGAATTGAGACCAATAGGATTGAATGATTTACAGCTAGTAAGTAATAATTGTGTTTTTCTCTTACATATAGACCAATGGATATAAATTATAGTACCTTACCAATATTCATCTCTTGCTGACCTTGGAATAAAAGAAATACAATATCTACTTCACTGCTTTCAGTATTCCATTAGCAACCTCTCTCCATCATTGAAGACAATAACAGTTTGTCAGGGAGCTGCTTTAGGATCACATAGAGGCCTACCCCTGCGACAAGGGCATAAGAAAATGGAAGATATACAAGAGAAAATTAAAATAACCCCCAAATCATTGAGTTAAGCAATATTGATCACCATCCTCATGGCTTTTGGATTATGACACACTTTCTTTATGCAATGAAAGGGTCAAAGTAATATTCAAACTCAGTTTGTCAATTAAACAAACTCCCTAGCTTGTCCTCCCTCTCAAGGTACCTGACTTTGGGATATTTCACACACTGTTAGCTGCTCTCCCAGCTGCTACCTTTGATAAATTAAAAGAAATGGCAACTCAAATCAGTCAGCCTGCCTATTTGGATTGAGCTTCATGAAGTCAATGATCTAGTTAGGGGAATGGTTGAAACTGTTTGCTGAAATTATTTTTTTGAATTATTTATGGGTTTCAAGAGCTGTCCAACCATTTCCCCTAGAACTAATCATGGTTCTTCAGAATTCTTTGTTGGCTGTCCTAGAAACTAATGTAATTTTCTAAACTGCATGGTGTGGTTGAACAAGATACTGTTACATTTATTTTGTATTGTATCAAGCTCTGATAATGCAAAAAAAAAAGTTAAAATGACATATCTGTCTTCAAAAAGCTTACATTTTAATGTGAGAGACAACATGCAAACAACGTATATACAATTACATACATACAAGATATGTACAGGTTAAATAAGAAATAATCTCAGAAGGAGGTCACTTGGAGAGATTGAGATCTAGAAGAGGCCTCCTAAAGAAAGTGACATCTAAACTTAGTTGGGACACAGCCAGGGGGACACAGCCATTGAAACTGGAGGGAGAGGAGAAATGGAGTGCCTTGTGTGAGAATGCAAGCATGAGATAATGATGGTCTTTACTAAATGTAGTGGTAGGGCCACAGGAAAGAAAATGACATATAGGAAGGATCTTTCAAAGGAAGAATTGACAGGAGTTGCCAACAGATTATATATAAGATTTGGTTGGGAGATAGTGAGCAGTTGTCATCATAGGCTGTGACTAAAAGAATGCTCTCAACAATAATAGAGAAGTTAGCATGAGGGGAAGGGTTGGATGAAAATATAGTGAATTCTATTTGGGGCATGTTAATTTTAAGATTTAAAATTTAGTTTGAAATGTCCACTATGCAATTGGAGATGTGAGATGTGAACCTGGAAGTTAGAAGAAAAGTTGGTAATAAACAATAGATGGTTAGGTGGATAAGACCGTCCCACCCAAACTTGCCTAGGAATATTGATAGACACATCTACCAATGACATATGGTCCTCTGAAATCAGCCTACAATATAATTATCCCTGGTGACATAAACCAAAAAAAAAATATTTATAAGAAGCAGACTAGATATTCTCTAAGGTCTAGCTTCTGTTGTATAGGAGTTGAGGGGAATATCATATTTTATTTATAGATGTGAGCTTTTTCATGTATGTTTCCTAGATTTAAACATAGAAATGGTGAAGAAACTCATTGAAGTTCTTCACTCTCTCCCCAAGATGCCAGAAAGACTAAACATTCCTCTCTTATACCCACAAGTGTCACAGGAACAAAAGTTCCCTGTTTATAATCATTATACATTTGTTGATTATGGAAGATTCTCCATAATGTTTCCCACCAAAATCTAGCTCTCCTGAAGATCTACAAGCTGCTCTGGATCATAGTAGTCAAGAAAAAATTTTTTAAATTTCCCAACTTTGATATAACTGCCTAGAAAATGGTTCACAGCTATTATCATATATAAAAGGAGCTACTTCATCCAGTGCTTCCATTTCAACTGGCAAAAAAAACAGATGTAGAAAATAAATAAGGCAGAATCTAAAAATACTGATGGTATTGTTTAGTATAATTTGCTTAAATAAAAACTGTTGGATAATTAATACTGGTAATGTTTCTCTGTATCATTAAGGTCAAATGCTAATAATATATTTGGTCTAAAATTCCAAGTTTTTTGTAAAATCTAGATCAGTTAATAAACATGGATGTAGAGGGAGTGTTACCTCATAAAAGAGGAAATTGCTAAAAAGTTATCCAGGTTAACTGGGAAGTGCAGTCCTCATTGCAACTCAGCTAAATATTCATTAACATTATTAATGAAAGATGAAGAAATTGAAATTCTTTGTAATCATATGAAAAGGTGCTCCAAATAATTATTGATCAGAGAAATGCAAATCAAAACAACTCTGAGATACCACTACACACCTCTCAGATTGTCTAAAATGACAGGAAAAGATAATGACCAACATTGGAGGGAATATGGGAAAACTGGGATACTGATAATTATTGGTGGAACTGTGAACAGACCCAACCATTCTGGAGAGCAATTTGGAACTATGCTCAAAAAGTTATCAAACTATGTATACCCTTTGACCCAACAGTGTTACTACTGGGCTTATATCCCAAAGAGATATTAAGGGAAAATTAAGGGACCCACATGTGCAAAAATGTTTGTGGCAGCCCTTTTTGTAGTGACAAGAAACCAGAAATTGATCCCATCAATTGGAGAATGGCTGAATAAATTATGGTACATGAATGTTACAGAATATTATTGTTCTGTAAGAAACAACCAGCAGGATGATTTCAAAGAGGCCTGGAGAGACTTGAATGAACAGATGCTAAGTGAAATGAGCAAAACCAGGAGATCATTATACACAGCAACACCAAGACTATAAGACAATCAATTCTGATGGTGAGACAAACAATGAGATGATTCAAACCAGTTCCACTTGTTCAATGATGAAGAGAACTATTTACACCCAGAGACAGAACTGTGGTAACTGAGTGTGGACCACAATATAACACTCTCACTCTCTCTGTTGTTTTTTGCTTGCATTTTGTTTCCTTTCTCAGTTTTTTTCTTCCTTCTTGATCTAATTTTTCTTGTGCAGTGTAAAGGGCTAATACACTGAGGTCAGACAACCGAGCACTTAAAGCTAATTACCAATTGAACAATACGTATAAGCATATGCTTGGAAAATGGCCCTTCCCACTATTCTGTGCTGGCTCAATAATTGGTGTATACAGAGAATTGTAGGAGGGTGGAGTAAGACTAGCCAGAGTCACTTCTGGGCAGGAGACGCAGAGGAGAGGTCGTGGAGATACTGAGTCCATCCAATTCACTCCTACCCCTAAAGACCAAAAATAAAGACCAAGGATTTTTGCTTATCCTGACTCCAGCTGATTCTAAGGTATCCAGGGTGCTAACACGGTCACCACAGTGCAGCAAGATAACTGCATAAATATGTATACATATATTGGATTTAACATATATTTTAACATATTTAACATGTATTGAACTACCTGCCATCCAGGGGAGGAGGTGGGGGAAAGGAGAGAAAAATTTGGAACAAAAGGTTTTGTAAGGGTCAATGTTGAAAAATTACCCATGCATATGTTTTATAAATAAGAAGCTTTAATAAAATTTTTTTTAAAAAAAATTATTACTGAAAAAAAGCACTAACATGACTGTTATCCAGCCATAATGCTACAGACATTTTTCCAGGTTCACATAAAAACAATGAAACAAGAAAATAAGTTTTCTCAGCTTCCATTAAGGTTATGTTGCCCCCCCCATGACAATTAGTGAATCAATTGATCATTAAATCATTAACAAGCATTTACTAAGTGTCTACCTACTATTGCTATGCACTGAAGAATATAAAGATAATATAAAATTCAAACAATCCCTGACCTCAAGGAATTTATATTCTACTTGTGAGGATACAATATTTTCATAAATAAGTGCAAGAGAGTTCAATTAAGTACTAAAAGGAAAAGGAAGGGTATACTAACAACTATAGGAATCAAAAAAGAACTTAAGGAAGCCAGGTAAACAAAGAAGCAGAGGTGAGGGGGCAGAGAATTTCAGAAATAGCGGACAATCTGTGCAAAAGTACAAAGGTGAAAGACTGTACAGGTAAGGAAATGGGTTAATAAAAAGCTTTAAAAACCAAACAGAGAATTGTGTATTTGAGCCTAGAGGTAAATAGTGGGCCATGAATGTTTATTAAATGACATGATCAGACCTACATTTTTGGAAAAGCCACTTTGGCATATGAATAGAGTATGGAATAAAGTAGGTAAGAAGTGATGAAGACCTGGAAGCAAAGAGAAGATATTGAGAAATGTGGCAAAAGTAGAAACAACAAGATCTGATAACTAATTGAGAATGTGCAGTGAATGAGAGTAAGAAATTCAGGAAAGAATGTAGAACCCTAGATATAAATGGAGACATTGGAAAGAAAGAGAAATTTGGAAGCAGGGGAAGATAATGAGTTCTATTTTAAACATTTTGAGTTTGAGATGTCTAATATTTAATGCAGGACTATGCCTGCATTATATAATGCAGGGGATATATAAATCTGGGAAGCTTTTATATAGAAATGATCCTTGAGCTCATGAAATAGGTTTTCTTCACCTGGAGTTCCTGGGTTAATTTCATTAAGTTCATGGATAAGGTTTGGATAGGGGGGAAAAAATTGCATCTTTATTTTCATTCATCCATAACTAAATTTTAGTATTTCCTTATTTTTAATTGTTATTTTTTAATTCTCTTTTTTAAATTTTGAGTTTCAAATTTTCTCTCTACCTCCCCTCCTACATCCACTGAGAAGGAAAGCAATATGTGAAATCATGCAAAACATTCCCTTATTACTTATATCACCCCAAAGATAATGAAAAATAAAGAAAGTTTAAAAACTATACTTCAATTTGTACATCAGTAACCTTTCTGGGATCTTTGGAATTATCTTGGATCATTATGCTGCTCAGAATAGCAAAGACTTTCACAGTTAATCATCATTACAATATTGCTGTCATGTACACTGATCTCCTGATTCTGCTCATTCTCTTAGCATGAGTTCACATAAGTATTTCAGGTTTTCTGAAAGCATTATCCTTATTATTTCTTATCACACATAGTATTCTATCACAATGTATACCATAACTTGTTTAAAGCCACTCCCAAAGGAAAGGACATTTCCTAAATTTCCAATTCTTTGCCACCACAAAAAGAACTACTATTATTGGGTCAAAGGGTATGCAGTTTTATAGCCCTTTGGGCACACTTCCAAATTGTATTCCAAAATAGTTTCACTCAATTCAATAACTTAAAAACATTATTCTGAGAAGTGTTCCACAGATTTCACTAAACTAACAAGGGAGTCCATGACTCACATACAAAAATGGTTCAGAACTCCTGATGAAAAGAGAAAAGATCACCAAAACTCACAATTAGTTGGTGTGACAAGAATAACTAGGATAAGTATACCTGTCACAATTAAATGAACAGATCATCTCTGCTTTTCTTTATTTTTTCAAAATTTATTTTATTTGAAGGAACAGAATAAACAAAAAGAAAAATGTAAAAGCTATACAAAAGAAAATAGAACATTATCATGTGCCCAGCAGAACATCAGGGAGGATTCAAAATATATAAAAAACAAAAACCAATTTAAGAAAGCATATATATATATATATATATATATATATATATATATATATATATATGTATATATATATGTATATATATATATACATATATGTGTGTGTGTAAAAGAAATTATATTCATGAGTGTCTGTCTTTGCTTCTTTATAAATTGTTCTTTTCTTCTCTGCTGCACACTTATTTACTTTATTCTTTTCCCCCTTTTCATCTTCCTACCACTCCTAAGTAAGCCATAGTTAAGAAAAGATATATTTATATATACATATAGATACATGCACACAAACATAGACACACACATATCTCCCTTTTATCCCCACCACCCACCACCCAAGCAAGCAACAGTTAAGAAAAGATATCTTTATATATAGAAATGTAGATATATACATACACATATAGACTCACACACACATATACCCCACATACACTCATGATTCTTTCATCAAATTCTGCTCCATAACTTGCCTTACTATTACTTAACTTGCCCCCCCCATCCAGGGATCCCTCCCCGTCTTCTTCCCTCAACCTTTGCTTCCCCATCCACCTATCCCTTACCCTTATTTCTTCATAGATTTTGGAGGGTGCTACACTCTTCATGGTATATATGTAGTATTGCCTATTGAACCCATTCTCAATGTGACTAGGTTTTCAAAACTACAAGCCCTCCCCCTACCAAATGCCTCTGTGTCTATTCTTCCTCTATACCTCATTTGTAGAACTTGATTAATAATTTTACCTTTACTCTGCCAATCTTTCTTTTGAACTTACACTATTGTTATTGTAAATCTTAAACATAAAGTATACATTTCCCATGTATAAAAAACATAAACAAGTTGTCCATGTTTAAACAGTTTGTCCATATTGAGTTCTTTAAAATGGCTCTTTGATATTGGCTCTTTATATATTAAATTTTCTGTTGAGTTCAGGTTTGGTTAATAGAAAGTCCTGAAAATTTTCAAGTTCTTTGAATGTCTTTTTTTTCTCATTCAAAATTATAGATAATTTTGCTAGATATATTTTGACCACAAACCTAATTCTTTTGCTTGTCTATAGATAGACCTGCAGTCTTTTATCATAACTGCTGATAAGTCTTGTACAATTCTAATTGTAGCTCCAGAGAATTTGAGTTGTTTTTGTCTTTTTTCTTGCAAAATTTTCTCTTTGATTTGGAGGTTTCAAAATTTGGCGTTAATATCCCTAAGTGTTTTCCACAAAGGATCTCTTTGAGGAGATCAGTGTTTTTTTTTCTCTTCCTACTTTCCCCTCATGTTCTATCTATCATACCAGGACAATTTTCTTGGATTATTTCCTGCATAATTGTGTCTAGATTCTCTTTTTGGTCACAACTTTCTGACAGTACAATCATTCTTATATTTTCTCTTCTTGATCTGTTCTCTAGATCTGTTGTTTTTCTTTTGAGTTGTTTTACATTCTGTTCTATTTTCTCATTCCTTATAATCTATTTTGTTATTTCTTGGTCTCTCATAGCTTTGCTGGCTTCCCCTTGCAATTTTCAAAGAGTTATTTTCATCTCTGATATGGTACCTCCTTTTCTAATTGGTTAATTTTTTTTCATACTCTTCTTGTTTTTCTTAGATGGTTTTAGTTTTTTTCTTTAATTTTTCCTCAATGTCTCTCATTTGATTTTTGAATTAATTTTTTGAGTTCTTCTATAAATTCTCTGGGCAGGGAACCATTTCACATTACTCTTTGTGGTAGAAGCTTTTTTCCCTAAAGTATGCTCCTCTGAAGATGAATCCTAGTCTTTCCTGTTCATAATATTTTTCAGTGGTAGGGTTCTTTCTACTTTACAGATTCATTCTTTTCTAATAAGTGATATTAGTATAAGCACCTGTAATCATGGGGCAGGGGGTTGGTCCCTCAAGCTTCCCTTCAGCTCTCCACTCTGACCAGGAACCACACCAAGAGCTTTGCCCTTCTGCAAGTGCCCACTGCCAGCAGTATCCCTACTCTGCTGCTTTTGCACTCACCAGGTACTGGTTTCTTCTGCCTCAGGGCCCCAGACATCTAGGTCTGGTGTTCCTAATCAGACAAGATTCACTTTGTCTTCACTTTGTCTTCCAGGACTCAAATCCGACTGGACAAACAGTCCAGGAAGTGTAAGTCTCTGTGGTTCCAGACACACCCAGATAGTCTGAGAGGTCCCCACTAGATGTTTCTATGGAGCTAGCCCAGAGGTATATGCATGTCAGACAGGTCTTTCTTCAGATCTTGTCTAGTCATATCAGGAGGACCCCTATTCTGCCCGTCTTCTTGGTTTTTCACCAATTTATGTTCACTCTGAGTAGAAAATTTGTTTTATTTGTGGGGGAAATAGAAAGAGCTTGAAACTTACCAACCTACTCCACCATCTTCTCAGAATCTTCCCTAGTCTCTGCTTTTCTGCAGTTCATTTGTCCCAAACATGCAAATTCAAGCAAAATGAAAGGAATACCTCCCAAGAAGTGATTCTTTCTTCATTTAACTCATAGTATTTTGTTTGTATTTCTTTTAGAAGTTTAATACTACTTGTTCTATCTACCCACAGAATTGTCTTAAACTTTTAAAAAGCTTTATATTTTTTTTTATCTGAGTTTATGATTTCGTTAAGGAAATGCCTATATGAAAACTTCTTCAATATAGATCAACAATTTTTTTTTTTTTGTAATTTGAAGTCAGAAATCTATTGAATAGACCTGAATGGGACTGATTGAATGAAATATTTCTCAGTATTGAGTCACAGGAGTCCTGTTCCCAATACTAGGACCCTGGGGGGGGGGGAGGAAGGGGGAGTCATATGATCGCTGAAGGAATGAACTTTGAACACTGGGATACAGGAAGTTAGTGAAGTTGTAGGAAGTGACATGACCTATGGAAGGCATTCAACATTGGTGACCATGGGTCAAGAATGATTACGTCCTTTTAGTCTATCCAATGAGAAGACTCAGATCTTTGCTTTTAAGTTCTGGATAAGGGGGAAGATGGCCAGGTTCCAGAAGCACATGGCAGGAGTTGGGATAACTTCTAAGTGTGTTTGGGCCTCTCCCTGCAAGGATTAATTAAATGCTTTCTCTTGTACCTGAAAATGTCTCTGATAAATTAATTTGGGAAAGGGGATCTTGTACCCTTTCCACACAAACTGATAGGAATGTCCAGGCAGGAAGAACTAAGTTCAAATCTCACATCTCACACTTAATAGCTATTCAACCATAGCAAGACACTTAATTTCTGACTGTCTCAGTTTCTTCAACATTAAAATGAAGGTATTTATAGCACCTACCTTCCAGAGTTGTTGTGAGGATCAAATAACATTTGCAAAGCAATTAGCACAGTTCCTGGAATGTATTAGATGCTTAATAAATATTAAACATCCTTCCTTACTAAATTTAAGACACCTGACTTGGATACTCCAAAGTTAAGTAATATACAAATAGAAATGTGTATAAGGATCCTCCCTAGGAGAATAGTGACTTTTAAAAATATTATATATGTTTTATTGTATTATTATTTGTTTTGTTAAATATTTTCCTATTACATTTTAATCTGGTTCAGCTCTTAGAAATGGTGCTGCTACAAACCTGATATCTGCTGCTTCTGGTCTAGTCTAAAGCCTTCATCTTTCAGATGAAGGGACTGACATATGATGACCAGAAGGATCACACAAATAGCAGTAAATAGCAATCATCATTTTAACCCAGTCTCCTCTGAGGCTATAACCAATGTTCTCTCCATTACACTGATATTGTCAAATCTAAATATCCCATTATACAGACAAAGGGGAAAGGACTTGCCTCAAGGAAACTCAGAATTTTGTGGCTGAGCTAGAATCTAGAGAATCATTGAGTCCAGCTAGCTCGTCACATCCATTTTGCAGATAGGAAAACTGCAGTTAGAGAAGTTAAGAAAATGATTTAGAGTCACACAGTTAGAGTCAAAGACAGTCGTTTATGAAACTAATCGTTTATGAAACTAAATCTGCCAAGACCTCCCTCTCCTGATTTTTCTCTAATGCTCTTTCTGCTACATTTTACTACAGTGTTGTTACATGAGAGACCATTTCCCATTTGGAGTTGAAATGAAAGTGATTATTGCAAATGAATTTCTTTAACAGTCTAAGTACTCCATTAAAGAAAAACAGACTCAGGAAGATACAAGGATAATTTCTTGTATCCACCAGCTTGCAGTCTGTTCTGTATCTTGAGTTGCAGTTTCATAGTGCAGGGTTTGGGGTTGAGAGTTAGGTTGTATTCTTTTTTTAAACAAGTTCTTTCCAAAGTCATCATCAGTAGCAGGTGTCTGGGTGCCTTGTGGCATGTGAGGCAGAAAGAATCTCCTTGCTGTTTTGAAGGGGGAAATGAGGGGGAGAAGGAGGATTCTTTGTTCTTTTCCAGAACCACTGACACTAGGCTTGTATTTAATAACAACTCAGCAAACTGGGACTATTGGTGCTAAGCCCTCAGCTTTCCAAAAGAGATCCCTAGCCACATGTTTCACCTATGACTGAAACAGCTTGTATCAGAGAACTCTCTCCCTCCCTCTCTCTTCCTCTCTCTCTCCCTCTCTCTCTCTCTCTTCCTCTCTCTCTCACTCTCTCTCTCTCTCTCTCTCTCTCTCTCTCTCTCTCTCTCTCTCTCTCTCTCTCTCTCTCTCTCACACACACACACACACACACACACACACACACACACACCCCACAAAGGCTGTTATGTCTAAATGATACTAGCTGATTATTGACTATTGACTAGATTATACAGGCAACAGGGACTGGAATGGAGATTCTAGGTGGTTATAGTAGATAAAGAGATAGAACTGGCATCAAATAGAACTCAGTTCAAATCTTATCTCAGGCACTGTCTAGGTAATTTAATCTCTTTCAGCCTCCCCCTTCAGTTTCCTTATCTGTAAAATGAGTATCACACTAGCATCTACCTCATAGGGTTGTTGTATCATTTAAGATATATGAAAAAAAATAGGATATGTAAAATATTTTCTAATCCTTAAATGGACAGCTAGGTGGTGCAGTGTATAGAGCACAGAAAGATTTATCTTCATGAGTTAAATATGGTTTCACATACTTATTAGTTATGTGACCCTGGGCAAGTCACCTTATTTGTTTAAATTTCCTCATGTATACAATGAGCCAGAGGGGGAAATGGAAAACCACTCCATGTCTCTGCCAAGAAAACTCCAAATGGAGTCATAAAGGGTTGAACAGGACTGAAATGACAAAACTACTATAATAGGAATAGTTGAACTCTTTAAGCTTAGAAGGTGAAACTGAAAAAAACAACTGAATAACAATCCTTAAGTGCATAAATATAAGATATTATTATTATTTAAATGAGTTTAACTTGATATCTTTCAAGTTCCATCAGATTAAAATATAACTGGGAAATATTTAACAAAATAAATAAAAATACAACATAACATAGGTAATGTCAATATATGGTTTTCCAAAACAGTATGCAGCCTTTGGGGATATTTATGTGTAATTTAGTGACACCAATTCTGTTTTCATTTGACACCACTTCTTGTATACCAGATTGCCTACTAATAAATTAGAGATGGGCTGGAGGTGTCCAGGTAGGAAAAGAAATATGGACTTTATTTAGCTAGGTAATATGAAATAGAGAGTTAAATATGAATTCATTAAATGTGCATTTCAAAAACTGGAAAGCTGATTAAATCAAGTTAAAATAAACTTGAATTATCTGGCTAATTTCCTTAACTACCCATTTAATTTGCCTACATTAATTTTTATTTATATGTGATTTCTAAATCAACCAATTTTTTCAACCAATTCTGTTTTGTAATTTTTTCCCTCTACCTTAAAAAATAGTCAATGGAATCAGTTATGATTTGATCTAATACAGTATTCAGACAGCCCAAACACAGGTTCGGTCCTTCTTCAATTGGACAATTCATCATCACCTGGACTCAACCAATATCTGAGAGAATCTCTTCATATAGTTCACTTTCCTCACTTTTTCAATCATACTTTTGTTTCAAACTCTCTAAGCAAAATTTGAGAAATCAATGCCTGTTTAGACATTTAGTCAATTAAACCACATTGGAAATTTCAATTACCCTATTTACTTTAGTTCAATTTAGCAAGCGCTCTCTCTCTCTCTCTCTCTCTCTCTCTCTCTCTCTCTCTCTCTCAGTAGTTCCTCCAAAGATTCTAGTTCAAGTGCCGCCTCCTTCAAGACAGCCTTCTACTAATTTCCCCAGGTGGCATTACTCTTCACCACTCAAGTCACTCTATTTTGTATTTCCTTTTAAGTGAACATCAATATATTTTCCAGGTACAATACAATCTTCTTAAGGTCAGGTACTTTTTGAATTTGTGTTTGTTGTACATAACACAGTGCCTTCCATATATTAAGTCCTTAATAAATTCTTTTTAATAATTTTCTGATCCTGAAACATCATGGCAAAAATGAAGGTCCAAGCATGCTATACCTAATCCATATAATCTTATTTTATAATTTCAGAGTTGGAAAGGACCTAGACTTACATTCTTCCCAATGAAGAAATCATAAAAAGTTCAATCTGAAGGGGACTCTCTACTGAGACTTGAGATGGAAAAAAATGAAGTATTCCACCAAAAGTCACATAACTAATTAGTGGAGGAAGGGACTTGAAGCCAGATCCTCTAGCCCTAAAAACAGAATTCATTCCTTTACCCAATTAAATTTTTTCAGTGACAGGTGGTACTTTGTGTCTAAATAAGTCTACATGGGAAGCTCACTTCCTTACAAAACAACTAATTCCATTGTTGAGCAATTCTTTGCCTATTGAAAGTTCCTTATTTTGAGCCAAAACCAGCAGCTAAATTTTTTTATTATTTATTATAACTTTTTATTGATAGAACACATGGATGGGTAATTTTTCAACACTGTCCCTTGCAATCACTTCTGTTCCAACTTTTCCCTTTTCTGCCTCCACTCCCTCCCCTAGATGGCAGGCAGTGTCATACATGTTAAACATGTTAAAGTATATCTTAAATACAATATTTATCTTAAATACAACATCCATACAGATTGCACAAGAAAAATTGGATTCAGAAAGGTAAAAATAACCTGGGAAGAAAAACAAAAATGCAAATAGTTCACATTCATTTCCCAGTGTTCTTTCTCTAGGTGTAGCTGGTTCTGTACATCATTGATCAATTGGAACTGAATTAGATCTTCTCTTTATTGAAGATATCCATTTCCATCAGAATACATCCTCATACAGTATCGTTGTTGAAGTGTATAATGATCTGCTGGTTCTGCTCATGTCACTCAGCATCAGTTCATGTAAGTCTCTCCAAGCCTCTCTGTATTCATCCTGCTGGTCAATTCTTACACAACAATAATATTCCATAACATTCATATAACACAATTTACCCAACCATTTTCCAATTGATGGGCATCTATTCAATTTCCAGTTTCTAGCCACTACAAAAAGGGCTGCCACAAACATTTTGGCACATACAGGTCCCTTTCCCTTCTTTAGTATGGCTTTGGGATATAAGCTCAGTAGTAACACTGCTGGATCAAAGGGTATGCACTATTTGTTAACTTTTGGAGCATAATTTCAAATTATTCTCCAGAATGGTTGGATCCATTCACAACTCTACCAACAATGCATCAATGTCCCAGTTTTCCTGAATCCCTTACAACATTCATCACTATTTTTTCCTGTCATCTTAGACAATCTGACAGGTGTGTAGTGGTATCTCAGAATTGTCTTAATTTGCATTTCTCTGATCAATAGTGATTTTGGAACACCCTTTCATATGAGTAGAAATAGTTTCAATTTCATCATCTGAAAATTGTGAATTGAATTGAAATTCATCTCTTTTGACCATTTATCAATTTGAGAATAGCTTGATTTCTTATAAATTAGAGTCAATTCTCTATATATTTTGGAAATGAGGCCTTTATCAGAACCTTTAACTAAATGTTTTCCCAGTTTATTGCTTCCCTTCTAATCTTGTCTGCATTAGTTTTGTTTGTACACAAGTTCTTTAACTTATTATATTAAAATGTTCTATTTTGTGATCAATAATGATTTCTAGTTCGTCTTTGGTCACAGATTCCTTCCTCCTCCACAAGTCTGAGAGGTAAACTATCCTATGTTCCTCTAATTTATTTATGATCTCATTCCTTATGCCTAAATCATGAACCCATTTTGATCTTATCTTGGTATATGGTTTTAAGTGTGGGTCCATGCTAGTTTCTGTCATACTAATTTCCAGTTTTCCCAGCATATTTTACCAAATAGTGAATTCTTATCACAAAACTTGCAATCTTTGGGTTTGTCAAAAACTAGATTGCTATAGTTGTTGACTATTTTGTCCTGTGAACCTAACCTATTCCACTGATCAACTAGTCTATTTCTTAGCCAATAGCAAATGGTTTTGGTGACCACTGCTTTATAATATGGTTTTAGATCAGGTACAGCTAGGCCACCTTCATTTGATTTTTTTTTTCATTAGTTGACTTGAATTTCTTGACCTTTTGTTCTTCTATATAAATTTTGTTGTTATTTTTTTCTAGGTCATTAAAATAGTTTCTTGGGAATCTGATTGGTATAGCACTAAATCAATAGATTAATTTAGGTAGTATTGTCATCTTTATTATATTAGCTCAGCCTATCCAAGAACAGTTAATATTTTTCCATTTGTACAAAAAAAGGTACATTTATAGCAATCTAGTCTTCGACAAACCCAAAGATACCAACATTAGGGATAAAAATTCATTATTTGAAAAAAACTGTTGGGAAAACTGGAAATTAGTATGGCAGAAATTAGATATGGATCCACACTTAATACCATATACCAAGATAAGATCAAAATGGGTCCATGATTTAGGCATAAAGAATGAGATCATAAAGATATATAATGAGATCATAAAGAATGAGATTAGAGGAACAAAGAATAGTCTACCTCTCAGACCTGTGGAGGAGGAAGGAATTTATAACCAGAGGAGAACTAGAGATCATTATTGATCACAAAATAGAATATTTTGATTATATCAAACTAAAAAGTTTCTGTACAAACAATACTAATGGAAACAAGATTACAAGGGAAGTAACAAATTGGGAAAATATTTTTACAGTTAAAGGTTCTGATAAAGGCCTCATTTCCAAAATATATAGAGAACTGACCCTAATGTATAAGAAATCAAACCATTCTCCAATTGATAAATGGTCAAAGGATATGAACAGACACTTCTCAGATGATAAAATTGAAATTATATCCACTCATATGAAAGAGTGTTCCAAATCACTACTGATTAGAAAAATGCAAATTAAGATAACTCTGAGATACCACTACACACCTGTCAGATTGGCTAAGATGACAGGAACAAATAATAATGAATGTTAGAGGGGATGTGGGAAAACTGGGACACTAATATATTGTTGGTGGAGTTGTGAAAGAATCCAACCATTCTGGAGAGCAATTTGGAACTATGCTCAAAAAGTTATCAAACTGTGCATACCCTTTGATCCAGCATTGCTGCTATTGGGCTTATATTCCAAAGAAATACTAAAGAGGGGAAAGGGACCTGTATGTGCCAAAATGTTTGTGGCAGCTATTTTCATAGTGGCTAGAAACTGGAGGATGAATGGATGTCCATCAATTGGAGAATGGTTGGGTAAATTATGGTATATGAAGGTTATGGAATATTATTGCTCTGTAAGAAATGACCAGCAGGATGAATACAGAGAGGTTTGGAAAGACTTACATCAACTGATGCTGAGTGAAATGAATAGAACCAGAAGATCGCTGTACACTTCAATGCTGTATGAAGATGTATTCTGATGAAAGTGGATATCTTCAACATAAAGAAGATCCAACTCACTTCCAGTTGATCAATGATGGACAGAAACAACTACACCCAGAGAAGGAACACTGGGAAATGAATGTAAAGTATTAGCACTACTGTCTATCTACCCAGGTTACTTATACCTTCGGAATCTAATACTTAACTGCAACAAGAAAATTGGATTTACACACATATATTGTATCTAGGTTATACTGTAACACATATAAAATGTATAGGATTGCCTGTCATCTAGGTGAGGGAGTAGAAGGAGGGAGGGGATAATTTGGAAAAATGATTACAAGGGATAATGTTATAAAAAATTACTCATGCATATATACTGTCAAAAAATTTATAATTATAAAATAATATATATTTTTCCATTTGTTTAGCTCTGACTTTATTTGTGTGGAAAGTGTTTTGTAGTTTCGTTCATATAGTTCCTGACTTTCTTTTGGCACTTAGATTCCCAAATATTTTATGCTATCAGCAGTTATTTTAAATGGAATTTCTCTTTATATCTCTTGCTGTTGGATTTTATTGGTGATGTATAAAAATGTGAATGCTAAAAGTGTGGATTATTTCTAATATCTTTTTAGTAAAATCTCTGGGGTTCTCTAAGTATATCATCATATCATCTTCAAAGAGTAGTAATTTGGTTTCTTCATTACCTACTCTAATTCCTTTAATCTCTTTCTCAACTCTTATTGCCAAAGCTAGCATTTCTAATACACTATTGAATTGTAATGTGCAATCTTGTTTAACTCCTGATCTTATTGGGAATGGTTCCAGTTTATCCCCATTATATATGATGCTTACTGATGGTTTTAAATTGATGCTACTGCTTATTTTAAGGAAAAGTCCATTTATTCCTATACTCTCAAGTGTTTTTACTTGATGTTGGATTTTATCAAATGCTTTTTCTGCATCTATTGAGATGATCATATGGTTTTTGTTAATTTGGTTATTGATATAGTCAATTATGCTAATAGTTTTCATCATATTAAACCAGCCCTGCATTCCTAGTATAAATCCTACTTGGTCATGGTATATTATCCTGGGAGTGATTTTCTGTAATCTTTTTGCTAATATTTTGTTTAAGATTTTTGCATTAATATTCATTAGGGAGATTGGTCTATAATTTTCTTTCTCTGATTTCAACTTACCTGGTTTAGGTATCAGTACCATGTCTGTGTCATAAAAGGAGTTTGGTAGGACTCCTTCAATCCCTATTTTTTCAAACAGTTTATATAGCATTGGAGTTTATTGTTCTTTAAATGTTTGGTAGAATTCACATGTAAATCCATCTGGTCCTGAGGATTTTTTTCTTAGGGAATTGATTAATAGCTTGTTCTATTTCTTTTTTTTTGGGGGGGGGGGGGGCTGTGACAGCTTAGGAAGTGTTAAGTGTCTGAGATCAGATTTGAACTCTGGTCCTCCTGAATTCAAGGTTGGTGCTCTATCCATTTCCATGTATTCAATTCTAATTTTAATGAAATATTTTCTTCATTTACTTTTTTATTTCTTTTTGTAATTGTCCAGTTGAGTTTTTAAATGAGTTGTTTTGTTCTATGGAATTTTTTTTTCCATTTCACCAATTTTATTTTTTAGAGAGCTATTTTCTTTTTCCAATTCACTAATGATATTTTTCAGGGAGTTGATTTCTTTATCCACTGTATCTTTTAATGAGTAGGATGACGTATCCAAACTCTCTTGCCAAGCTTCCCTTTTCTTTCCCCATTTTTCTTCTAGATCTCTTGTAAGAGCCCTTTTAATTTCTTCTATGAGAACCTTGTGCAGTGGGGACCAGATCATATTCCCCTTTAGGGATTCATCAGGAGACAGTCTGTTTTTAGTCTCCTCAAGGTTTGAAGTCTATTCTCTATCAGTATAGAAATTATCTATAGCTAAAGCTCGCTTTAATTTTTTACTCATTTTGACAAAAAAAAGAAACAAAACAAACAACAAAAACAACTGCAGTCAGCTTTTTGGGCAGCATGGTATTACCAAGCTTCTGCTACAGACAACAGGAAGTAGCAGTGAAGCAGCAGTGGAACAGCAATGGCTGTTCTGGGTCTGCACAGTGGTTGCTCTCTGAGAGCATGCTGAGTCACTTTAGGTGCCAGGTGGGTGTAGCCAGGTCCCAAAGATGATAGTCTTTATTCCATGTGTTTATAGTTTTTCTGCTGATCTACTGGCTTGCTGCCAGGGCAAAGTGACTCACACTGTGGTAAAGTTCTCCCTGCAAATTTTCCACCTGCTGAGGCCACACCCCACCACCCCCCTCCAGTCTGTTCAGCATTAGCTGCCTTCTGTGCTCTCCCTGCCTGCCTGAGGTCTGTACCTGGTCTAATCATCCCTGTCCACAAGCAAAAACAGACCTTTTCTGGTGAATTTCGAGCATATCTTCTGTGGTAATGTGTTATATTCCCAATAATCATGGGTTTTTTCAGTCAAGCACTAATTCCGAGGCCTTTCATAAAAGAAGTAGTCTGAGGGCAAGGAAAAGCTTAGATAGATGTGTGTGTCCTCTCCACCATCTTGGTTCTGCTTCCCAACTAAATCTTTCAGTGGGAAGTGTATTGGATCTAAATTCAAATCTTATCTCAAACACTAACTAGATAGTTTCTTCATCTGTAAAATGAGATGATAAAATGAAATAAGATGTAACAATCTTGGAAATAAATATCAAGTATTATTGTTATGTTATCTTCCTCATATCTTTTGTCTATTTCTGCCTTTATAGTTTTCTATATCAAATTTTTTTTCAAATATTTTAAGACAGCCATCCTGTCCTTCCTGAATCTTCTCATCTGTTAGCCTTTTGACATACTAAAGGATTTTCAAAAGTCCTCCTCCCACCACTATGATGATCACTTTTCTTTAGACTTTCTAGTTTGTCAACTTCTCTCTTAAAGTGTGAAGACCACAGATAAACCCAACATAATCTGATTGGTGTAACCATAACAGTGGAATAATTCTGAAAGTATGATTCTGTTGATGCACCTTAGGAGTGAAATTACTTTTACAAGTATCACACTATCTGGTTCAGTAGTTAATAAAAATTCTTGATTTATGTGCAATTAAAACCTCCACTGCCAAGCCATGTCTCCCTCATCTGGTTTTTTTTGTTTTGTTTTTTTTTTTAGTCTAAATTATAGACCTCAACATTTAGCCATAGGGAACTTTTCTAGTTTGAGGCCAGTCTATAAGTGGTCCTGTCATTCATAGATCTTTTTTTTTTTAACTTTTTAAAATATATTTTGTTTTTACATTACAAACATTTTACAGATGTTTTCCACTTATGAGAAGTCTTATAACAAAACTAGACAGTAAAATAAAGTTAATAATACAGTGACTTTATCTGAAAGTACATACAACATATAATATCTGTAAGTACTCTCTCTGTATTTTAATTTATCAGGAAACATTTTTTTCTCAACTCATTGGGAAAAAAAGAAAATAAAATCTAATTTCTGGTAACAAAAATGCATAGTCAAGCAAAACAAATTTCCTTGATATATATCTTATTCTGCACCCTAACTCTATCATCTTTCTATAATGGATGGCATCATCAATCCTCTATAATTATTGATGGTTATTGTATTGAACATAGCTCTTTCACTTTTCAAAGTCATTTGCTTTTTCAGTTTGTAATACAAATTATTCACCTGGTTCTGCTCATTTCATTCTTCATCATTTTGAATGCATTCATTCATATACCTCACAGATAAAGAAAAACATCCTGGGAAGTTTAGTAATTCTTCCACAATTACACAGCTTTGTGCCATTTAAAGATGCCTTCTTTGTCTGCATCCAACAAATTTGTTTTCATTGATAAGAACACTAAAGAGATGCTCTTGGGAACCTTTCTTCAAGTTGACATTGATTCATTAATATGAATATGATTATTCAACTAGCTACAAATGTAACTGATTGTAATGGTATCCAGTACATGTTTCTCCATCTTATTTTAGACTTGGAGGACTGACTTAAACTTATGCTTGTAGACTTAGAGCTGGGAGTCACTTTAGAAGCCATCACATCTCAGTAACCTCATCATGAGAAGAAAAGGCGCTTTTCCAAGATAACATAAGGAGTCAGGGGCAGAACCAGAATTCCAAAACAAATTATCTGACTAAAACCAGTCAACTGAAGCATGTTGTTGTTTCTATAATTATATTCATCCAATGCCTTTTTCCAATCAAGATAGCTTACATTAATATAATTTATCTGCTACACCAGTCTAACAACCTTATCAAAAAAAAAAAAAGGAAGTAAAATAAATTTGTCAAAGTTTTGTTCTTAATAATCCTGTTTATTGATAACCATCTCTTTCTTTTCTAAGTACTCATATACTATCAGTTTAACCATGCATTCTAGAATACCACTGGGGAACAATATAGATTTTATCTGGACTGTGATGTCTGGTCCAGTGATTATCATCATTAATGACACTATTCAATTGAGGATGCTAACTAGAGGCAGAGATGGCTATAGTTAGGGGAAACCTGAAGATGGAACTGATATCTTTTTATCAAATATATACAACTTTTCCCACCAAAACCATAACATGAGGTGTAAATAATAATAATATAAACATTTATGTAGAGCTATACCATATGCCTAGCACTGTGCTAAGCACTTTACAATTATTATCTCATTTGATCTTCCCAATAATTCTATGAAGTAAGTGCTATTATTATCTCCATTTTACAGAGGAAGAAATTGAGGTAGACAGAGATTAAGGAATTTGATCAAAGGCACACATCTAATAATTGTCTGAGGCTGAATTTGAACTCATATTTTCCTGTCTCTAGGCCCAGTACACTATATCCTGGAATACCTAGAGGCTCCATAGAGTCCAATGGTCAGATTTTAATTTCATCTTTTTAATTTCCCTTTTTTGTATTCTTGGTGGAAATATGCCACCAGACAAGAAGTATACAACTGAAAATACAGAGACAGAGAAAATTTAACCTATAATGGACAGCTGTAGTTGCTGTAGTAAGGAACCTGAGTTCAAATTGAACCTCAGACACTTACTAGCTGTGTGACCTTGGGTAGATCACTTAACTCCCATGTGTATCAGTTTCCTCACCTATAAAATAAAGATAATAATAATAATAATAATAATAATAATAATAATAATAATAATAATATCTCAGGATTAATATGAGGTGATAATTGTAAATGAGATGATAACTGTAAAGCACTTAGCCCAGTGCTTGGCACATAGTGAGTGCTATTTAAATGTTATTTGATATCATTATTCTTATTATTATTCTAGAACAGACTTCTTTCTGCTTGATAATTTATTCCTATCTCATTCTAACTGAACTGGAAATGTTAATAATGCACTCTTTCACCAACTTTTCTGAGTTAAGGAATTACTTGATGGAACACAAAATATTAGAAGTTGAGAAAAGCTGGAATCCAGATAGAGCTATGAGAATCATGTGGCTTATGGTGGATTTTGTGGTTTGGAATTCCTGAAAGATGCCATTCTTGCAGCAGAACTAACACATGATGCAATAAAAATTTGGCAGGGAAAGTATTAGTGAAAAAGCTGGCCCTCATGTCTCAGGAACAAAAGCATTCTGGTCACTAGTAACGTGAGAAAAACCACTAATACCTCCTACCAACTGGATACATTTTGTGGGATTTAAAATAACAGAGAGAGAAGACAAAAACAAAACCAATTCTAATGAAATCAGCTGGCTACAGAAAGGAAAATGCCTGGCAGATATAAATATATGGTCAAATTAAAAAACACATGTAAAGTGCCTTGCAAACCATAAAGTGTAGTATAAATGCTCACTATTGTTATATAGAGTACAAAAACACTGAGAAAAAAAGAAAAATTTCATAATATTGAGAACTTCTTTAGTCAAAATTTATAAATTAATTCTCCCAATGTGTTTCATTTATAAATGCATTTAGCTTTCTAAATAAATAAATGCACATACCCTTTTCCCATATGAATCCTTTAGAAAAATAAACATTCACAGGTATCATGCAGATGGAACCTATATGACTAATAAAACTGACAAAATATAAAGAAAAAAAAGAGAAAAGGGAAGAGCAAAATGATGCAGTGCAGAAAAAGAAAATAAAATCAGAGCAATATGCTGAGGGCCATATAAATATTGATGATTATAGCAACAAAACCAAAAAAAGCATGGAAGAAAATGAGATTGGGAGGAGTAAGGGAAGAATACAGCATACTTTTGGTTTTCTTCTGCTAAAATTAATATCATAATCTTTACCCAACTACTGGACAGGACCCCCAAGAAAGTCAAAAGAAAAAAAATGTCTCTTTATGGGGCCAAATGAATTCTTTGGGATAGGACAAAGTTGGAAACAAAATGGGCTCCCATTCTTTGGGGAGTGGCTAAGGAAATTGTGATATATTAATATAATAGAATATCATTGAACTATTGATAAATGATGACTGTGAGGAACACAAAAAAAATATGGAAATATCACATGAACTGATGAAGAGAGAACTATGCAGAATGATGAGATACATAAAATAATATGAATAAGAAGACTGCAGAATAAAAGACAAACTCAGAATAATTTAAATGACCAGTCTTGATCCAGTAAAAAAAAATATGAACTGTATCTCCCTCTTTTCAGTAAAGCCATGGAAAATATGGAGGTGGAATATTATATATGCTCCAGATGTTGTCATTATATCAGCTGGTTTTGTTTAACTATGTTGTTTTGTTTTTTATTGCAAGGGTGGATTTAATGTCAGTGATGGACAGGACTGAGGGGGAAAATATCTAAAAGCTACTATGATGTAAAAATAAATGGCATAAATAAACAAATCGTAAGCAATTTGAAGTTTATGGTTTTAGATATTGTAACTTTTAATTTTTAAGTAAACATTTAAATAATGTTGCCATATATAAGAACAAAAAATTATTTTTAAATGTTTAAATATAGAGCTATTTTTAAAAATACTGACTGGAGGAGATATTTTCTGCTTCTGACACCAAGACATACTTGGTTCAATTATATTCACTGGAGCTAATAACTATTAAGTGCCTGCTACATGCAAGAAGGGATGTAGAATAATGTTTCCCTGTTCCTATTTGGCCAAATATTCCAATCCAATAATTATTTTCAAGTGGCTAATATATGTCAGACACTGAGTTAGGCACTGGAAACCCAAAGACAAAATAAAAAACCATCCTTTTACTCAAGATGAGCTTGTGCTCATCTTCCCCAGATTGGCCATAGGGTGATGATTTTTGCCAGGGACCATTGAAAGCATCAACTAAATTGTAAAGGGATTGTATTAGTATAAATAATAGCCATATCAATGGTATTATAGGTCCCTGGAGATGTAATTGGTTTATAAGATATTTCAGGGCAGCAGGAGCTTTTCCCTGCCTAGGCAAATAGGTAGTGTAATGGGTGGACAAAACCGGAAGTCATGAAAGCCTGAGGTCACATCTAGTCTCAGTTATTTCCTGGCTGTGTAAACCACTTCACCTCTGTCTGACTCAGTTTCCTCAACTACAAAATGGGAATGATAGTAATAATACTTACCTCATGGAGTTTTTAGGAGAATCAAATAAGGTCATGTTTGTAAAGTGTCTAGCATGTAGTAGGCCCACAGTAAAAATTTATCAATTCACTGAAATTATCATTTGAACCTAGCTGCTAGAATTTTTCTTTCTCTCCCTTATTTTCTCTTGCTGTTATTTTTTTCTTTTTCCTTCCTTATGACAAATTTGTCACAATGTTAAAAAGAAGAAAGACTGTCTATATGAAAGTATTATCATATATATTTTATATTTTTAAAAAGACCATAAAATATGGCATAGAGCAGGGCTTCTCAAACTACGGCCCTCGGGGCCCCTCTGGGTTATGGCAAATGGGCTGAGGGGCGGAGACAGAGTGTGAGTTTTTGTTTTTACTATAGTCCGGCCCTCTGCAGTCTGAGGGACAGTGAACTGGCTCCCTATTTAAAAAGTTTGAGGACCACTGGAATACAGAACTGACTTCAAAACCAGGAGGCCCTGGGTTTAAGCCTTAACTCTGATATTTATCAGCTGGGGAACTCTGGGTAAGTTACTCCTCAATAGTCCCTAAAACAATAAATTGCACAAAAGTTGCTTATCATTGGTAGAAGGAATTTCTCACCAGGAATTCCTTACAATAATAAAATCACAAGTTTAGTCTGTGTCTTCTATAAACTTAAAAACATATAAAGACCCACAGTGGTTATTTTCAAACTTGATACAATTTTTTAAATTGATTCAAAGGAGCTCTAAGATTTGCATAAGTGCATCAAGAACTAAATCATCCTAAAACCAACAGAAAACGGATTATTTTAAAAAACAAAAAATCAACTAAATACAAAATATTTGTTTTGCACATTGCCCTTTTTATATACCAACACATTGTTCTTGTTTTCCAGATGAAAAAAAAAAAAAACCAGAATCATAGGAAGTATATGTGTCTCAGAGGCAAAATCACAAAATTCTTAGTTTGTTTATTTTGATAAGACTAAATAATATGCTAAAAAAAAAAGTGGGAAGACTTAGCATTTTTTAAAATTCCATATTCTTACTGATTCATAACAAATAGAGTTTTCCAAACATAGAATAGTTACCTTTAGAAATAGGAAGTTCCAGGCATTAGACGTATTCTAACAGTGACTGGATGAGAAGTATTTGGCAATGTATAGATACAACTGTACTATAGACTATATCTACCACCCCATTTGCAAGGATCTCCTCCATTCCATTTCAACTACACAATGATGGGATCACAGCTAAAATCTCACTTCTCTTAGAATTTTCACTGCTTCCAAGATCTAGAAAACTTCAAGATCTAGAAGAATTCATTTGTACCCTCTAACCATTCACGGTTATTCTAGAAATCTATTGTGGTGGTGGTTGGTTGATTGGTTTTTGAAGAGGATCAATGTCATCACATGGTGAATTGGATTTAAGTGAGGCAGAGGTGCATAAAGCTATCAGCCTTACTCTCTCTTCCAGAGCCATCAGAGTGCAATAACAAGACCAAAGTTAGAACAATTGCAATGACCCTCAATGCAGTGGACCACTCAGTTCTAAGGGCTCCCTGGCACCTGCTTCAGCCACCATCTTGCCCCATGGAACAAACTGTTTGTGTGTGCCCATTCTGCCACAAAAAAGTTTTCACATGCTTCAAGTAGCATCCCTCTCTCTCAACTCACCAAGGGATTTGAGGCCATCAATTACCCTCAAAGGTGAATTCTAGAAGGGTGAGAATAAATTTTAGAAATCTACTCTCTATATGGAGACAGCACAGTGCAATGGAAAGAGCCCTAAATTTGGTTCAAATCCTACTTTTCATAGTTATTATCTGTGTTATCTTAGGCAAGCGATTTAGCTTCCCTGGTCCTCTTTCTTCATCCATACAATGAAGGGAATGAGCTTGTCATTTCAGTCATGTCTGATTTTGTATGACCCCATGTGGAGTTTTCTTGGTACTGGATTTGTTTGCCATTTCCTTCTCCAGTTTGTTTTACAAATAATTAAAGTGAGGCAGGGTGAAGTGACTTGCCCAGGGGCACAGAGCTAATAAGTATGCTACCTATCTGCTCAGCTATCATTATTGAAATCAATTGATTTAAAAATAAAAAGAAGGGGAAGGATTCTGGGCAGAGTAGATTGGTACATTTCAAGCTCTCCAGATTTCCCCCACAAACAGAACAAATTTGTGCCTCTAGGTGAACATACACTGATGAAAAAACAAGACAACTCTGGCAGAATTGGGGTCCTCCTGGTACAACCCAAGATCTGAAGAAAGCCCCCAGACTGGGGATTAACCCATGTGAAATGCAAATACCTCTGGATTACTTCAACAGAAACTTCCAGTGGAGAGCCCAGGGGTTAGCTGGTGTGGCTGGAGCCTTGAAAGGAACCACAGAAACTTTCATCTCTTGGACACCTTGATGAGTTGGAGGTCTAAGTCTAAGACTGAGTGAACCTCAGCTGATTAGGAATGTCAGACCCAGTTGTGCTTCAGAATCTTGGCCCTGGTTGAGAAGGAACCAGCACACTCACTAAGTATAGAAACAATGGAGCAGGATTATTACTTGCTGACTGCAGATACTTCCAAGAGGGAAGAGCTCTTGATTTGGGATTCCTGGTCAGAGAGGAGAGTTGAAGTAAAACTAGAGGCACCATCCCCCACCCCATGATTAGAGATGCTTACACTAATACCTCTTATTTTTAAAAAATGAACTAGCTAAGAAGAAAGACTCCAATTATAGAAACTTATTATGGGACCAGGAAAGACCTGGGTTCATCTTCAAAAGAGGACACTGAAATTACAAAAGGCTACTTCTCCCAAAGGGTTATGTGAAATGGCTCCCTGTCCAGAGAGAATTTATAAAAGATCTCAAAAAAAGAATTTTTAAATCAAATGAGAGACATTGAGGAAAAATTAAAATAAATAAAAAGCATTCAAGAAAAATAAGATTATGAAAAAACAGTTAACCAAATAGAAAAGGAGATACAGTCTTAAAGATGAAAATAATTCTCTGAAAATTAGAATTGGGCAAAGGGAAATGAGAGACCAAGAAATAACAAAACAGATTATAAAGAATTAGAAAATAGAACAAAATTTGAAACATCTTAGAAGAAAAATGACAGATCTGGAGATCAGATCAAGAAGAGAAAATATAAGAATAATTGGACTGCTGAAAGTTGTAACTAAAAAAATTGTATCTTGACACTATAGTGCAAGAAATTGTAGAGGGCTGAAACTCTGTATGATTGATTTAAACAAGGTGTTAGCTCAGTGGAATTGATAAGACAATGGTTATCTAGGTTAGCATGGTGATTAATAGTTTTCTAGTTCAGTATGATTGAATTAATCTTACAATAAATAAGGATTCTCTAATGACATAATGATTGGCTTACATATACTTATATGTACTTATATACTCAGTATGATGAATGGATTTAATTGTAATAGAGTATTTAAAAGGCCAGAGGGGGACTGGAAAGACTCAGGAAGACAGAGGACTGGAGGCTGGAGTACGAACTCCTGGACTCAGGGAGACTTCAAGACAGAGATCATTGTGGTGCTCTTCCTGCCTCCCCCACAGAAACCAAGACACATTCTGGAGGACCTCTAAAAAGCTGGCACGTGCTCCAGGCAAGGAAACAGACTGTGAAGGAGACAATAAGGACTTTTAGACTTTAATACCTGGCTATTCTCATGGTGATTATTCTGCTGAGCTGGTCCAAGGACCTCCAGAAAATTAAGCAGAGTATTACAAGAAATAATCTGAGAAAATTGTACTGGAATGCTAGAACATGAGAGGAAAGTAGAAATAGAAAAAAATCCATCGATTACCACCTCAATGAGTCCTTTGTGGAAAATATATAGGAATATTATTGCCAATTTTCAAAACCCCCAGATTAAAGAGAAAATTTTGTAACAAACAAGGGGAAAAAAATCCAAATATGTGGGAGCTACAATTAGAATTGTGCAAGACTTATCAGCAGCCACAATAAAAGACCTCAGGTACTGGAAACATATCTACTAACAATCAAAAGAACACAATAAAAATATCATATCCAAAAATTATATATAATAATGAGAAAAAATTGACATTCAACAAACTTGTAGATTTTCAGGATTTCCCATCAACCAAACCCTGACTTAAAAATAGAAAATTTAATATATAAGAGCCAAATATCAAATAATAATTTCAAGGAACTCAATATGAACAAGTTGTTTATGGTTTTTTTTCTTTAACATAGGAAATGTATATCATATGTTTAATATTAATATCAACAATAGGGAAAGTGAAAAGAAAGATTGGGGTACAGTTAAGGTAAAGATAGCTAAGTATGCTACACGGAGGGAAAGGAGGGCTCATAGTTCTGAAAATCTACTCACATCGGGAATGGGTTAAATAGGCAATGCTACATATATACAATGAAGGGTATAGCATCCTCCACAATCTATACAATAATAAAGGCAAATGGGGAAGTAAAGGATGAGGGAAGACAAAGGAAGGAGGTTAAATTATAGCAAGGTAAGTAAAGGAGCAAAATTAAAACAGATTTAGCAGGAATAGGAAAGATATGTCTATGCGTCTATGTGTGTCTGTGGAAAAGGAAGGGGCAATGAAGGTGTATGTATGTATGTATGTATGAATGTATATGTGCATATATCTATACATAAATCTATCTTTTCTTAACTATAACTTGCTGAAGGTGGGGAATGAAAGAGAAAAAAGAATAAAGTAAAAATGGTATGCAGCAGAGAAAAAGAACAATTTATAACAGAAGTAAAGATGGACCTTCATGAATATAATTTCTTCTATTAATACACACACACACACACATATATGCATTCTTAACTGGTAATTTATTGTTATATACTTTGAATCTTCCCTGATGTTCTACTGGGCTCATGACAATGTTCTCTTTTTTTTTGTTTTGTTTTTGTATTCCTTTTCTGTTTTTCTTTTTTCTTAATCTGCTTTTTTTAATAAAATATTTTTTTTTAAATCAAATAACAAGCAAATTTTCTTCCTTGTTTCTAATAAAACATTTAATCATGGAGAAGGACAGTACTTAAACCTCTCAACAGCATTATCCTCTCTCTTTTCCTTCATCCAGGAATAGAAGAGATATCCCTATTAATTCACTAAAACCAGTCCCTCTATTTATGCCCTTGATCCCATCCCCTCTTACCAAATATATTTTCCTACTCCCACCCCTTCTTCTTACTTGAAGACCCACACTTATAACTATTTTCTAGAAATATCTGCCTGCAAATCCATGAATCCATTTGCATGTTAAATTCAATAAGAGAAATTAATTTTCTTTTCTCTTTATTTTTGATTTCAATATTTCTGCTTACAGTACCATAATTTGCCCCATCACTAAAGTTCATAATTTGGAAGTTGGGTGAAAGGGAAACACCAAAGGTGGATGAGCAGGACTTTTCAAAGACTTCAGAGAATCAGGCTGACAAATTTGTACAACTCTGTCTGCTTCACTTAAATCCAATTCACTAGTAAGTCAAAATATCACTCATGATATCATTTGTCCTCTTTGAAAAGAAAGGACAAACAACAAATTTGGAAGTTGATTTTGGTTCTTCCTCTCCCTCACTTCTCATATCAAATAAATTACAAAGTCAAATCTATTTCCAAAATATCTCTCAAATTCACTCTCTCCTCTCCATTCAAAAACAGGCTTTATCACCATCCCCTTATATTATTGAAATCATCTCATCTTCTCATTATTCATCCTTCATGCCACTGGCAGAATGAACTTTATTATATATAGATGAGCACTCCATTACTCTCCAGCACTCTGCTCAAAAATTTTCAGTGGTTTTTTTGTTGACTATTAACTTCTCCTTCAAGAAACAATCTATGCTCAGGCTATTACAATATAAACAAATGCTTGAGTGTGTATGGATGCATAAATATGTGTGTACATTCATGTGTGTATTTATATGGAGGGAATTCTTTTTCAAGTATGCATTATGCTGGATGACATTTGAAGTCCTTTCTAAATCTCTAATCTGTAATTATTTAAGGAGCAAAATTAAGAACTTTCGATGTCTCATTGGTCTATAATAAGAGACTTTATTATTTTCATTCTCTCAATCAATATGGATTGCAGGTCATTCATGTTTTTTTATTCCACATAATTTTTGTCCATATCCTTCTATAACTCAAATGCTCCAAGGACCTTTTAATATTTCATGAATATCAGAGCAACATTCAGAGTATCCATCTATTATTTCTCACTTTTACTCTTATGACTTTCCTTCCTTTCCAAACTTACATACTCTTAATGTTAATTTTTCTTTCACTTCATATTCACCAATCACCACTGTAAAAGGTTGCAGTTTATCCACAACTACTAGGCAGTTTTCTGTTGCATTCTTTGGTGGAACTGAAATTTTGATTATTCTGAAACAGTGATATTCCATGATTCATAGCCAGATATCATCCCTTACATTAGTAAAATAAAAAACAAGTAGACCAATAATTTGTGTATACAATTAAAAAATTTTTTTAAAAGAACTAAAAATCCCCAATTAAATACTAAATTAGAAATCCTAAAAATTAAAAGTGAGATTAATAAAATTGAATGTAAAATCATTGAATTAATAAATAAAACTGGATTGGTTCTGTGAAAAAAAAAACAACAAAATAAATAAATCTTTGGTTAATTTGATTTTTAAAAAATAAAGAAGAAAAGCTGGATGAATATTTCTGTTCAAAAGATAACACTTGTAACATGGATAACTTAGCAAGTGAAAGTACTCTGAAGTTTCCCAAATATGATCCAGCATTCCTTTCTATTCTTATTCAATTCTAAGCCTATTCCATGGTCTATCAGTGGTACCTGTTCAAGATCTAGGAACTAACAGACTTATTCAAATGTTTGATATCCATCTGTACATGATAGCCTGTTTACTCTTTGTTACCAGTAGTATTTACTCTTTGTTACCAATAGGTTAGCTATTAGGTGATGAATTAAGAATAGGGCAGCATCGTGAAATAAAAATAGAAAAGTATATAAAGGAACCACAGGGTTTTCAATACAGCTTTCAATAACAGCAAATAGTGGGGGAGGGGGGCAGAAACTAATGGATTTGGAATTAGAAAGCTTTGGTTGAAATTTTGATTCTATATGAGTTTGATGTATATGATTCTGATAACTTTTTAATTATTTTAAGTCTCCTAATTTTTTAATCATTTCAACTATTATAAGTTTCCTCATCTATAAAATGAGGACTAGATGATTTCTGAGATTACTTCCAGTTCTAAACTTATAATCACTTTAACCATTTTGAGTTTTAGATGGTCTAGAATTCCATTGTGAATCTAGAAGAGTTTCAATAATCCTTTCAATAATCAATAATGCTCTTCTCCTGGACATTTTGGTATTTTTCCCACAGTCATCAAAGCTAAATTTACCCAAGCCTCTCAAAATGCAGAATTAAGAGTGAGATCATTTTGACTTACCCCCTAAAGTGTCAAGCATTTAGCTGACTTAAACATTTCTATCACATGAACAGATGAAAGCTTCCTATTTACCTAAGCAGACAGAATGAGTTATTTCAGCAACTGGGTCTGTTCTTCTGCAATTTTATTTTTATTGTTGTTTTTGAAATGCTGTATAAAAGCATAGTACTTTATAGTTTGCATCTAGGTGGGTTGTCAGTTTTTAGATTTAAATATATTTATTTGAATGAGAAAAGGTACATGAATACATATGAACACATTTTAAAATCATCATTTACATCATTAATTCCTTTGTACAGTTTTTTTTTCATTAAAAATAGTTAGTAGCTGGAAAAAGTTCTGCAAGATGTCAACAGTTTAATGTCTTCGTTTTAAGCAATAATTCATTGAGAGACATGAGTGACAACTGATGAAGGCCTCTTAAGAATAGACTCAACAGAAAATGACAGAGGTTCATTTGTGGCAAGTTTCGCTCCAACTTGTTTGGCTACAAAAAAGTCTTTCGCATATCTGTCTATTGTAAATTTGTATTTCTGGTTCTCTTTGACTGAACACTCTCTATGTTTCTTAGCCACCTCTTCAAAGGATTCTTTGACAAATGGTGTTTTTAACTCAGGTCCTGATTTGTCATTAAGTGTTTGCTGAAATAATGAATGGAATGGATTATACTTGAGTGGCAGAGGGTGCCTCCTGCTTTCTTTGTTGATCTTGTTTAAGACATGCTCTTGAGGAGACACAGAGTCCTTATCAGAGATTTGTGAAAATTTTCTTTTGGGAGGGGAGAAAGCTGATCTTTCACGAACTTCCTGAAGAGCACACTGAATTTCATTTCTGGAGGTTTGGATCTCATGAGCATAAGACAACAATGGAGAGTTTTCCATTTTGGATGACATCATGTTGTGTTCAATACTTTGTCCATCTTGAACTTGGGACACCTTAGACTCCCAGTTAGCCCCAGGTTTCAGAGTTTGTACTGAAGTGGTTGCATTTAGTAGGCACTGCTGGTAAAGAAGAGCATCACTAATGGGCCCACATTTGGGCCAGACTAAGAGCCGGGAAGACAAGGGATACTGCCGGTAGGTGGTAGCCACACTAACATTAGAAGAAATCAGTTCCATGTTTCCAGATCCAGAATACTGCATAGTTAGATCAAGACAGGTAGGCAAAAAATTGCAAAAATCCTTGCTTGAAGTTTCCACTGCAGTTGGGCTATAAGCAGTTTTATAGGTGTTATATTCAGGTCCATGAACCATGTGGTTAGGCAGAAATAAGGTAGCAGCTTGAGTGGCTTCCATCATCTCTCTCTCTTTAAATTCCCTTTCTAGCATAATGTTTTCTAATTCTTTATCAGCAAATGCTCGTCTTTTTCTCATCCTGTCACTCACTGGAGGAGGCAGAGCAGAAGTCCCTCCTAAGTAAGTTTCTGCTGGAATGGGGCGATAGCCTAAAAAGGACAAGGGATGAAGACAAATGACATTAATAAGTGAAAAGGACAGAGGACTGAATGAAAACATGGCAAGAAGAAACTCAAGAAGGAGGACACTCATTCCCTGCCTAACAACATTTAAAAGTACCTATTCACAATTCTACATTATTAGAATTTTCTAACCCCAATGAATAGAGCAAGAGGGTAACTCCAGATACAACTTCAAAGAATCTCAGAGTTGGAAGGAATTTGAAATGCTACCTAATCCAACCCATATGTGAAAAAGAATCTTCTCTACAATTTCCATTGTACATTTTCTTCAACTTTACCTTTTGGGGTTAATGTTTCTTACAAGCTATAGCATTTTAGGAGGAGGACACTGCTTAGTATATGAAATATCAGAGCTAGAGAAGACCTTAGAAACTATCTAGAATAATTTCCTCATTTTACTGAGAAGGAAACTGAGACCTAGAGAGGTGATGTGACTTAGCCATTGCTCAATAATTAGTCAACAGCAGAGCCCAAGGCCAAGGTCTCATGACTCCCAGTCCAGTATTCACATCATCCTTCCTACAATAAGTTGCATTATCATCACATCACCCTTTTTCTATGATCAAAAAAGAAATCTATACCTAGAGCAGTTGTCATATTTATTTTCTAAAGATGGACCATTATGTACACATTGTTACAGATGTGGAATAATCCAAGGATAACTAGAAGAAAAGAGAAATAAAGAAATTTAATGCAGATTAGTAAGAAGAACAGAAGGTAAGAATCAGAATTAATTTCAGGGACAGCAAGGGAAGCAGAGAACACTGGGGAGGTCTTTATTGCCCAACAAACACTGCATTGAACATTCTAGTTACTTTTCTTAGAAGGGGAAAATAAGGGAAAGAAATTCACTAGAAAATACTTACACACACACACACACACACACACACACACACACACACAGAGACATATCTTTTCCCAAGTACTAGTCATCTTGGCAAGAAACCAAAATGTTTATATGGGCAATCATTAGAACATAGATTAAGTTATCCCATATAGAGATAGGGTCAAAAACAAAAATTAGTGTAATATAGTATTTCTGAAAACATAAAATACTCTGTGCTTGTCATATTCACCAATCACCAAAGTTCATTTTGCCATTTGTGGTTTACATAATGACAAATCCATTACAGTCATTTGCAAATAAAATAAAAAATGAAAATTAATGTATCCATTTCTATAGTACAAGTCTTTTCTTGGAAATTATTTATCTAGATTTAGGCTGATTATTTTTGTACAGGAAGCTCAGCTTCACTTCTTAACTATGATCTTTATCATCATAATTTTGTTTACCCAGTTTACACCAAATCAACTTCTAATATGCAAAAAATTAGTTTGAGGTTTGATATATAGAGAACAAAACATGGCAATGAAAAATAGCTTGTGAATCCAGGGTGCTCAGCTAATAATTCTGAACTTGAAAATATGTTTTAAATATGAATTTTCTGGGATGGAAATAAATAAAATTCAATATAGTGATAGACTTTTTTCAAAAAGCTATTTTTTTAACAAGATAGTGACATGCTATTTAGCAGGTCAACATGTAAAGACTTAAAATATCTTTTTAAAGGAAAAATAAAAGAGAGAGAAACTATGCATGGCTAGCTCTCTGGACACCAGACAGGTATAGTCACTGGGGCTACAGATTCCAAATTTGCCCTTTAATTCATTTAGTTTGATATAAAATGACCCAAAAAGTCATTGGGAAGAAATGTGTTTATGAAACAACATATTTAAAGCATAGCTTTGTGTCAGGAATTCAAACTATAAAGAGAAGTATAAATCAGAAACAACTATCTGGATGAAAAGGCAAAAATAAATTTCTGTAAGTGAATTGTTCAGAGTAGATGAGCATACCAATCAAATTTTCTAGGTTCAACTCCTTACTTCATTTTACCCACTTAGACATGACTCCTGGAGTATCCAAGCAAAGATGAGAGTAAAGCTTCCTTTCTTTGGTTCTTTCTTTCCAATTAACAGTTGTTCTTTCTAATCACACTTACAGTTACCATCAGAATAACCCTACATAGGAAACTTTCATGTTCCCTAAATTATAATCTATTGGCCAATGCTAACTGCAAGTAAATCTGTTATAACCTTCAGTTCAGTAATAAACAAGCTGTTCAAATGGGGCCATGCTTAACACAAACTTTTTTTATGTTATTAAGAATTAGTTTTAAAAAAATAAAAAGAATTAATGCCCTTTGCTTTGGCTATTTGGTGCAAGAAAGGAAGCCTTCAGATCTTTAAAGTATTTTCTCTTCAGACTTCTGCACAGGTCAATTAATGCACAAGTCCTAAGAAGCAGAGATTAGGCAAAAAACCTTGGGTTCCCCAAGATCAAGAGGATATGTTTTGTTTTGTTTTACCTTCCAAAATGCTTTTGGCCAGCAAACTAGGTGCCCGTACTTGTCTCTGATAGATTGCTTTGCGTTCAAAATTATTCTGTTTCCCAGACAGCCCTTTCTTGTCCTGCATATAAGAAAAAAAGCAAAATTAACCAGGTTCCTCAAAGAAAAGAAACAGTTGAGGAAGATGATGAGGACATAGCTCTCAAACCTCTTTTTCATTTCCCTTATGTGAAAACAATTCCAGATAAGATGAGAGAATGAATAAGTGCAAAAACCTCAATGGCAGGTCCTTCAGAGGAGAATGAAGTAGATAACCTGACTAGCGGAGGAGGGTAAGGTCCAGAAAAGAGAAATATCTACCTAAGAAGTCACACAGTCAAAAGTATAAAGAGTAGGCAAGAGGGGTGATTCTATTTTCTTTTAGGTTGGAAGTCAAGTACACCTCAGCCACCAACTTCTTTTCATGTCTTCCCACCCCACTCTCCATCCCTCCTGTGCTCTTTCAGGCCCTGGGACCCCTTGCTCGCTGTTTTCCTAGGCAGGCTGTTTATTGCCACTCCAAATCTGGCATAATATTCCAAATTCCCACTTAATTTGTAAGTCTCTCTCTCTCCGTCCTTTATGCAAAGGAAAACCAGCACAAAACTAAACCATCCAGAACGAGACCAAGTGAAGGAGGGAGAAGGCAGTTTCTCAACCATAACCCCATGAATAATGGCGTGGTTTGTGGAATACAACCCAATCCCAGCAGATTTAGCTGGGCTGAAAACTGAAACCTGGCAAAAAGCTGATTTTCTGCCAGTGGGAAAAAGTCAGCAATTCTCCTCTACCACCCTTATACCTCCAGCTCTGCCTAGGTCACAGAGAAAAAATAGCTCATTTAACCTTGCAGAGACAAAAGAATCTAGGATGAAGTAATGGGCTTGTTTGGAGAGGGTGTTCTTATTTTGTTTTCTTCTTGAGTATTCCTTAAAACCTTACCTGAGACGGAGACAAGGAAAGTTAATTTATTTCTAATGATCACTAAAAAGCTCTCCCTTCTTAGTATTCTTTCTATCTTGGTTCCTGGTAAGGGCTATCAACCTACGGGTGTCATTTGGTCAATAAAAAGGAAGTGGGGTAAATTACATTTTTTCTAGTATTAGCAGTGGTAGACAATGACTAACTCACATTTATATTAAGAAAGAATAAGGTTGGAAGCAGGAATTTTAAGTCTTGTTTCTGACACATACAAACTATGAGATCATAGACAATTCATTCACTTAACATCTCAGGACCAACAGACAATTCTCTAAGAGGAAATTAGAGATAAATTAATTACTGATCCCTATCAGGGAGCCTTCACACAGTGAATTTCCCTATTGAAATAAACATTTCATAACTCTTTCTCATCTTGACTTAAGGGTGATCTCAGCCCTGAATTTTTTCCATCCTCCCAGAAATCCTTATATTCATAAGGAGACCTCTCAATTTCTCAGTCTTAAAGCTCTAATAGTCTTAGGCTTCCTCCCTGATTTTAGCAGCCTGACTATTAAAAAAGCTGAATACTAGGAACAATCATTTATTTGTCATTTCGGGGAGGGGGAAGAGATCACACAGCCAGGTACAATGGAAAGCCCCACTACTGTTGTCTCCAGCCCCCAGAATGCTAGCACTGTCAAATGAGATTCTTTCATGCCCTTTTGAGAGAGTGAAAAGAGGAGGGAGCTGGGTTTAACCATCAAATAGGATGAGAAAAGTAAAAGGTGGCTGTTGTTGGTGAGAAATTTTGAAGGTTAGATTTCTCTGTGAGCCTTTAGAATCTGTCTTTAAAGAGCAAATGAAGTACCTGACATGTTAGTTGGGCTATCTTTTTGAATGCTTATAGGTCCTAAGATTTAGAGCTGGAAAAGACCTTAAACATCTTCAGTCCAACCCTCTCATTGTCTATATGGGGAAACCGAACTCCATAACCCAAAAAGAATTAGTAACTTTTTACCCACGAGTGGTAAAAAGCATGTGTAACTGGACTCCTGTCTTCTTTCTCCAACTCTGGTGCTCATTACAGTAGAGAAAGGAGGATCTTAAGCTGAGGACCATGAACCGTTTTTGTTTAATATTTGATATACTTAATCTCTGTTCAATATCTGGTCACTGTATTTCAATATGATTGTCTTCTTTTGTAATGCTATGCATTTGAAAACATTCTGAGGAGTTCACATGCTTCACCAGACTGCAAAAAGAGGTCCAGGACATCGGAAAGGTTAAGAATCATCTAAGTCATGTAACTTTAGGATGACCTCTTAAGATTTATCACACACACACGCACACACACACACACACACACACACACACACACACACACACACACACTCCCCTCGGATTCCCTGTGGGGAACTCCTGTTACTTACACTGTACAATTCACACACACACCCCTCGGTAAGCTCTGCTTCTGGGGGAGATTGCCCAGCACCACTAGTCCCTTCCATAATCGGTTGTTACCCAACCCCGATAGCTGAAGACTCACCTCGGTGGCCTGTTGCCTCCGGAGTGCCACCTGAGCCGCCATGACCCGCTGTCTCTCTACCACCAGCAGACAGTTGGCACACTGGCAGTCCCGCCAACGACAGAAGCGCTTGTGGCCCTTCAGGCAGGACACCACGCCGTGATTTCGGCAGCGGGCGCACTTGGGCGTGCGGCTCAGTTTCCTCTGCTCTTCCCCGCCTCTGCCACTGCTGCCCCCTCGCTCGGGCTGCCCTGCAGTCTCCGGGTGCCCCTGCAGGGGCTGCTGGGGCGGCAGCCGCCGTGGGGCCGGATTCTGCTCCAGTAGTTGCGCCGGCTGCTGGAGTGAGTCGGACTCCCTCGGAGATGGCCCTTCGTCTTCCCCCTCTCCTTCGTCCTCTCCTTCATCATCCTCCTCTTCCTCATCTTCATCCTCTTCCTCGTCCTCCGCTTCCCCGCTAGCTGGCAGGGAGCTGGACCCACGCGGCTGGGGGAATGGCGGAGGCAGTGGCGGCGGCGGCGGCGGCGGCATCTGCGATCCCCGGCCCTCTTCCTCCAACTCCAAGCTCTCCACGTCTATCTCCCAGTCGCCTGCCGCCGCAAGAGCTGCCTGAAATTCGGCCATGGCTGTGCGCTTTGGAGCTCCCCTCTGTTGAACTAGTCCCTTGACCCGACCTGCTCACTGTGAAAACAAAATGATATCAAGAGACCCACTCCAGCTTCCGATTACTTTCAAGATTACAGAGCCCCAGTCTTAATTTCCCTCAAGGTTATCCATTCCCAATTGGCACACGCAACACAACATAACACACACGATTTTAAGGCACTTAGTCCTAGGACACACAGAGCACTGATCCTTATCATTTTAGGACAAATGTAGTGTAACTATAATCTACCTGTCAGGTCTCTGTCAAATGGGGTCATGCTGAATTTATCACCTACATTTAGGCCAACCCGGATAATTAGCTGCACTTTGCTCCATTCATTAAATGAATCTTGTAAAAAGTTATTGCCTCTTTCCGTATTCCATACAGAATTCCTGTGTCATACTTGCGGCCTATTCCTTCAAGATTAAAATCTCTATATCTTTGCTGTTTGTCTAGGCCAGACTTGTCTTCACTAAAGACAAATTGGTTTGGCGGCACCAATACAGAATCTATTTTTCCCTTTCTTAAAAAGTAAATTGGTGACAAAGCCCTACAATTATTAGTTATCTTTTCACCCAATCTAACATTTTGGGAACTGCAAGCGGGCACAGTTATGTCCTGTTGGTGTCACTTGGTTTTGGGGATGAATTATGTTCCGAATTCTCCAGAAAGAATTTGAGACTTTGTAAAGCAAATTCTGCTTCTGATCTTTAAATACCACTTGGACATTTGTTACAAAACCGCCACTGGCTCCCCAAGTCTTTCACATGCGCAACAAATGAGCTATGTAAAGCCGAACCCGGGTAAATTATAAACGATATTTGGCTTGATTTAAATCTGTTAAGTCAAAGGACCTGGCTCAAAACTAAAACCTTTTTTTTTTTTAAGTGTTTATTGGTTTGGAGGCACCCCAAATCTAGGACTGAGTTCACCTCCCATACCCAATTTACTTCTAAGCAATCGGACTCACCAAAGAGATGTGGTCCAGGGCTGCAGGAAACGCAAATGACATCCAGTCTGGTGATCAGGCTCTCAGATTGCTGGGTGCGCTTGCGAACTGAACCAGCCAGTTCTCTGTGGAGGTGACAGTCGGACTAGATGGGGAGTTCGAAGACTGGAGAGAAAGGAAGCAGATGGAAAGGGGCGGGATGTAAGAGATATGCGCAGGTTCTCAGTAGCTTATAGCAGGCTTTTGAACTCAAGCTCTGGTAAGAGGGTTTGGAGCAATGGGGGCTAGGAGCCAGGGTAGAGCTTTTTGCAGCCTAGATGCAGGAAGAGATTTTGGAAGACCTGGAAAGTCGTGGAGACTCCTCTGAGATCGCGCTAAGCAGAGAAAATGTAGGGGAGATCGTAATTCTCCTGTTATGGCCAAGACTGCTTACCCCTTTTCAACTGCTCTGAGGCCTCACATACAGGTCAGTCTATAGTAACAGTCCCTCGGCCGCCTCTCTCCTTCCTTGTATTATCCGCTCGGACTGCCGCGCTGGGGTACAACTGATTGGTAGATTGTCAAATTATCTGCGTTCTGATTGGCTATGGTGTTCCCTCAGTCCCCTCCGCCTTCTCGGTTACCGCTTGTCTCCTCCCCTGTGGTTTCTTGCCAAGTCCGACAGCCTGTGCTTTCGGTACAGCCGGGTCACCTTTATCAAAGCAAGGACTGACTGCATAATTAACTGGGATCCAAAGAAAAGTCACAGTTTCTCTCTCTCCGGCCAGAAAAATACAGCTACTCACACATACGGAAGCACAGCAATAATGGATTTCCAAAGCCTACATTGTAAACTCACTAGAGAGAGTAATAAATGTTCCCGCAGAAGGTCAGAAGGGCTAGCTGAAGAGGATACATTGCAATCATAACTTAAAATTAAACGATAATTAGTGGGAGAAATGATGGCTTTCTTTTATTTTTCTAGAAGCAATCATTATTCAAAATTGCTCGTAATTCAAAATTTCTGTACGCATTTAACATTTATATGTACGTAGTACTTCATTCGGAAGTTCAAAATTCTATCACATTACTCACTTCTCTAATTGTAGTCTTTTGTTTTCGTTCGAAAACATTAGACATGTTTATCCAAAATAGAATTTTTTCTTTGCGATAACTGATGCGTCAACAAATATGAACTTTTATCCTTTCATAAAAGTAACTAACAGATAAGCATGTTGTTTTAACTTAAGTAGAGCTTTTAAAAGCATCATTACTTTAACGTTTTAATTTATAAAGAAACGTTTCCTACTGATCAAATCCTTCAAAACTCAAATCCCAGCAAACTTCCTGGAAATAAAAAAAAATCACTGGCATAACTTCACACTATATTAAATTGAAAGGTTGTTCTTTCAATTCATATCTGCGTCATGAGTTGATTTTTAAAATTCGAATGAGTAGTTTGCTTGTTACACAATGATATGAATCGGTCAGGTGAGAAATTAAGAAGAAATCACCCAAGAGTCCTGAAGCTTTTTCACCACTGAATTGGGACGGGTTGGTTTAGCTCCATAGATTATCTTCCCCCAGCATATCATGTTCAGAGGATACTTAAACTCCATGATGTTTGAACATAATCAATTTACTAATTACTAAAGTTTCTCCACTGAGACCCCTAACTCCACCCCTTCCAATGATAGAGGTTACTCCTGTGTATTGTACTTTTGAAATGTTGTTCTTTACCGAGAAAATGCATTAATTTAGGTGGACGTTTCTGTGCGTGTTTTTAGAAAGTGTCTTCCCAAACTCCAGTTGATGGGAATCTCTGAGGTACAGAAGGCATTTTGCATCCCAAGATAGGAAAAGTGAGGAGAGGGTGGTTTTCCATATTTATACTTCTCCCGTGATGATTTCAGAAAAGCTCTCGTTTTCCGTAAGGAATAAAATAGAAGCAACACCAGACAGGTTGTCAAACTAGGAAAGAAAAGATAGATAAAGATTAAATTTACTGTTCCTCTATCATCTACTTAAAACATCACTACCTTTTGTTTGTATTACTCGGCTTTTATTTTTCCAAATAGTTTAAAATACATTAGCTCATCTAATTCCAGGAGACAAGCAATTTTGATAAAACAGATGATAAAATTGAGATCCAGAGAGGTTATGTGAATCGTTTAATATTGTACAGGAAGATATTAGAAAGCTCACTGAATTGGATATAGGAGACACAAGTTAGAGACCTAGGTCTGCTGTCTCCCTCAAGAAAACGTGATGAGTGCACCCATAAATCTTATACCAGTTTCCCTCAGAAGTACACCACTTACCCAAAAAAAAAAAGCACATGTTGTTTTCTTTCTTGACTCCTCCCACCACCCCTAATTGTTAAATATATTTCATTTGAGGCAATTTTCTTGTGTAATTATAGTATATTATTAAATGGATTTTTTTTACTAATCCCTGTTGAATTTATCAATTAGTATTTGACAGCTACAATTTTACCTTTGCAAATATACATTAGCACGTTTCTGCCTAAGAATATGCATGCATAGTGCAAACCACAATTACATAATATATATTGTATGTTTTACAAACTATGAAATCCCTTATCTTTTTTATAGATGGAGAGGAGAGAGGATACAATATCTTTCTTTCAGAAGTCAGTTTACGATGCTAAATAAAATGAGCAGAACCAAGAGATCATTACACAAGGCAATAAGATTGTATGATGATCAATTCTGATGGACATGACTCTCTTCAACAATGAGATGATTCAAACTAGTTCCAATTGTTCAATGATGAAGAAAGCCATCTACACCCAGAGAGAGAGGCCTGTGGGAACTGAGTGTGGATCACAACATAGCATTTTCACTCTTTCTGTTGCTTGCCTTTTGTTTTCCTTCTCGGTTTTTGTTTTTGTTTTTGTTTTTTGTTTTGTTTTTTTCTTTCTAGATTCGATTTTTCTTGTGCAGCAAGATAACTGTGTAAATATGCATACATATATTGGATTTAATACATATTTTAACATATTTAACATGTATTGGACTATCTGCCATCTGGGGAGGGGGTGGGGGAAGGAGGGAAAAATTTGGAACAGAAAGTTTTGCAAGAGTCAATGTTGAAAAATTACCTAAGCATATGTGTTGTAAATAAAAAGCTTTAATTTAAAAAAAAAAAAAGTTAGTTTAAACCTTGGGGAGGGGGGAGGTAGGAAAGGGGAGAGGCAAAGAAATTAACAAAAACAGCAGTGGACTTGCCCACATTTGACTAACCAAAGAATAAACTACTGAGAATAATCCAGCTCACTGGTTAACGTTACAAGGGGGAAGGGGAGAAATTGAGAACGAAGGAGTAAAAAATAGAGCAAAGGAGAGAGAAGAAGAGGAAGTTAAAGAAAATGAAAAATTAGGGAAAGAAAAAACAGGGGGTAGGAGAAAGAACAGAGGATAGGGCAATGACCCAAGAAAGAGTGACAAAGGGAAAAATAAAATTGAGAGAGTAAATGGGGGAAAGAGGAGAGGCTACCCCCCCCAAGTGAAAATAAACAAACGCATGAGCTCCTCCAGTTTAAATAAATGCTACCTAAAGTAGAAATCACTGAGCCATCCATGTATACTACAAACTGCCCGCAAAAAGAAAAAGACTCATCAGGACACCGCTTAAACGCGGGCCAGCCTCCGCCGAGAAAGATTAGTGTTGTAGAGATTCAAGGAGGAGGGAATATTATTAACTATTTCTATTTGTTTCAGTACTATTGGAACTGAAAGGAAATTAGGAGAGATGATAAGCTGAGGAGTCAACGAAGTGGTTCTGTTGGTCTGCTGAATGGAATGAATTCATACAAGCTACTTACATAGCTGGAGCTGAAAGGGACTTGTGAAATAACCTAAACCAGCCTTCACGTGTGAGGCTCAGACCGGTGAAGTGACTTAACGGAAGTCGCGAAGCGCGAGTGTCAGAGCTGGAATCTGAACTCAACTCTTCGTCTAATGTGTCGTTTTCAAGGCGGCTGCTCTTGAGCTGACCTAAAATGAATTGAATTGAATTGAATCGAATTGAACTGAGCTGAGTTGAACTGAATTGAACTGAAACTAAATTAAATGATTCCGGGGACCAGGAGAAAGGAAAGAAGAGTAGCTTAAAAAGATGACTTCCATTCTCTCCTTCCCTCAAACTCATCCACACCCCCCCTCTCTCTAACCCCACTTTTCACTGGTCTCAACTAAGGCTTCTGGGCAAGCTGATTGAGCCCTCCATCCATAAGTGCTCCTTTTGAGCCTGTTGTTTGGGGAGTTGTTGTTTTGTTTTGAGGGGTAAGGGGTCTGTGGATTCAGGAAAGAGTTTACAGGCGTATTTGTCCCTTTTCTAGGGACCTCGTGTTAACGTAGTCCAGTACCTTTTCCCTAAGAAGAAAATAAACCCATTGCGCCCCTGCTGGCCTTCATCCGATCACCTCGAGCAACTCCAGTTCCCCCCATCCACTCTGTCAGCGCCAGCCCGCAGCGCCTCTGCTCGCTTTGTTTGAAGGTTAGCGAGACAGTTCGCTTCCATGCTGGAGGACCTTTTGGCTGGGAGCGCCTAAGCGGACCCAGGGCTCGGGCCCCTATCCCGCTGTTTGCCTCGGGTCCTTTGTGGCAGATAGCTGGCTCAGCAGTCTCAGGGGGCTGCACCTCCAAAGTGTGGGAGATGGGGTAGAAGAGTTGAAGTCTGTGGTGTTTGACATTACTCATCCTCAAAGGAGACCCAGGCTACCGTTTGACTTAGAAGCATGACTAAAAGACAAAGACTCTCGGAATCCAGCTTTCCCTCTCGGGGTCCCTCTCTTAAAAAGGGGTCAAAGCATGACAGAAGACCTGATAGGTGAGGAAACAGAAGTCCCTTTGGCTTGTAAACCGATACCGAATTACAAAGAGAAATTCTGTGAGTCATTCTAGTAAATTACAAAACAGTTTGCCTTATGTTTACCTTAACCGCGGGGAACAGGGGAGTTGAACCACGGCTTTTCCAAGGAGTGTTTGTCTAACTTTCTTCTTCTCCTCTTAAAGTTTGTTTGTCTTAGTGAGCTCCCCCCTTAGCAGCTCCCCCATTACCACCTCTTAGATTCTCCCACCCAGTAGCCTACGGGCGACTATGGCCCTCAGCCACTGCTTTTAAACTTTGATGTGATCGAGCAAGGAAAGAAAAAGAGAAATCGGAAGAATAGAATCTTTTTTTTTTTTTTTTTTTGCCAGTGGATTGGTGGCTTTACTCCTCTTTTTTTATATCATTCTTCCTCAAAAAAAAATAATAATAAAATAAAATAAATTTTTAAAAAATCCGTTGCCCCTTCTTCATCCCTATGTTAATCATTTCCCTTTAAGTATTTGTGTTTGTGTGTGAATTCTTTAGGTGATCTGTTTCTATCTCTGCAGAATAAGCATTCTCAGTCCTCTCCTTTTTCCTCCACCCCACCCGGATTTCTTTTCCTTTAATGTGTAATGAGGCTTGGTTTGTTTAATTTTGGCGACTCGTGTATTCCTTATCCTCTACCAGCTCACACTCCCTAGCCCTGGCTCGCTTCTAAGGAAGATGCCTTACAAGCTTACTCTTCTCCAAGTAGCTTCAGTAGCCTCGGGTAGTTAATGCTGCTTGTCTCCAAATGAGTCCTCCTCACTCTGCGCAAGAAGTCTCCTCTCTCTGCACCTGTCCTGTGAAAGAAAAGCTGGTTTCTCCTCGTCCTGCCACTTCACTATTCTGAGGTGGCACTTCAAGAAGATTTGGCCAAGATGTGTCCTTTCCTCTTCCCCCATAATCCTAACACCTACATAACCAGTGATAAAGATGTTTTATCTGAGAGGGGGAGTAAGAGAAAAGGCGATTTCTCCTCCCACCCTCCCGTGAGCCATCTCAATGTTCAATGCTGGTAAGAGCTATGATTGATGCACATAGTTACAAAAGCAGCTGAATCAAATGCCTCTTGGAAACTTTTTCCCTGCAACCCACAGGAGATAGCAAAGAGCAATTAAAAAGCAAAACAAAACTAAAGTTTGAACAGTTCTGATCATTCAAAGGAAAGATAATAACAAATAATCCCAGATGGGATTTCTTGGATATGATTTCCCAATTTGTTTTGTGTAATCAAAGATAAAACCCATTACATGCAATTGTAGAAATAATCTGGAGGAAGGAAAGCAAACAGCTAGAATAGTTGCTATTAATCCTGCTCTTAAAACAGTTCTTTCCCCCAGTAGATTCTTCTACAAAGGTAATCAAAGTAAAAACTAGATCTGATATCCCGTTATTTCTAAAACCAAAACCACATAGTAATGTCACTTCAAAGTTAAGTCTTCTCATGATAAAATGAAAGAGACTTTGGAGATCTCACAAAACAATCCTTTCTATTTACAGATAGGAATTGGATGATACCCTGAGAGGCAAAGTAACTTAAGTATCCAAGGTAACTCAGCTGCTTAGTAGGAAGCTTTAGGAGTAGAAACAGGCCTGTCAACTCTTTGTCCCAGACTCATTACACTATACCAGGAATGGGCTGATTTTACTGTATCTGGTTTCCAGTGAGTCTATGGCCAAGAAATCATAACTCCCTATTTCCCATATGACTACCCCTCCATATTTTTCTTTCTCTTTGCCCTACCTTCCTTATTAGAAAATGTTTAATTTCTATGGGAAGGAAGTTGGAGAGGAGGGTAATATGAAGCAATAAAAGGGTTCATTAGCTTCTCAGGAGAATATGTGAGGAGGCATGATTTTTTAAAAAGACAATTTTTAATTTTTATTTTTATGTATGTTAATATTCAGGAATGTTAGCAAAACAGATATCTAGCTGCCATGAGGAAATGATATTGCAATTCCCTCCAATATAACTATACCTTATCTCTCTCTTGACCAACAACTCCATTTCACCTCTTCTCCATTGAAATTAGATTGACCCTGGTGTGGAATTGGAATGACTAGGAAAAAGGGCAGCATATCCAAATGTTGAAGATCTATAGTATCTCTTTGCCTAAAAAAACCTGAGGGACCAATCCATCCCTCTATCTTCTCATTTCTGAGAACCTTTTAGAGTTAAATGTTTTTCAACACTAACAGAAATAGCAAGCATTGGGAACCTCTTACCTACCTTCTAAGTACAGAAGTTAGCTGGACTTGGATTAGAAAATCCTAAGAGAATAATATATTATAGCTGACATGTAAGTTCCTTTACAAATTTTTTATGACAGGAATCCATTCCAATCTATTAAAGTAAAATGGGAGCAAACTTGACTAATGGGAAAATAGTGTTAATTAATTAGTTTGTACTTAGAGTTAGAAAGACAGGCTCAAATCAGATGGAGCCAGTAACTCAACCTCTTTAAATTACTATTGTCTCTACCATACAATTCAGATCAATACCTGAATCATCTGCCTCCCAGAGCCATAGTGCATCCCAAATAAGATGTTTGTAAAGTGCTTGGCAAACTAAGATATAAATACCAATTATTATTAATATTTCCTTCTCCTTGGTCCAGGTCCATGGGGCATGGCATTAGTGGAATTATAAGACCCAAGAAAGACAAAAATCCTGAGGGAACAGCAACTGTGATACCGTTGGAAAAGACTAAAATTAATAGATAAAGAGTTCAGGCCAAAACATCTCGAACCTGCCACATGCGGCCTTTTTAATTGGCCTAGCTGCTAGTGCCTTTGCCATATATACCTCATATATATGTTGCATTTACTTGTATATTTTGTCTTCCCCAAGCTCCTTTAGGGCAAGGATGAGATTGGGTTGGGGTAGTGATGGGTAGTTTTTTTGGTATTTGCTTCCCTGAAACTTAGCATCTTCCACATAATTGACTCATTAAGCTCTGAGACCTTGGAGGAGAGAAAAGCAAAATGATTTCTAGCTCTAGTTTTTAGACTCCATCCTATGATATGTATGATTCATCAGTCATACGAGTTAGAGGGACAAAACATGGCTCAGCTGGACTTAGAGTGGACTTGGATCTAGACCCACCTCAAACATTCATATATGACCAAGAAAATATTGCTTAGCTTCTCAGGGTCTCAGTTTTATCGTCTTTAAAATGGCAATAATAACTTGTCACTACCTACTTCAAAATGTTGTTGTAAAGAAAGGATTTTGTAAATATTTGGGTATTTTATAAATATGAATTACAAAATGTTGTTTGTTTAATCTAGACCTGTGGTTTCTGGGAACTTTTGGAGCTGATATAGTCTTGGAGAGAGTTGCCTGGGGCATTAAAAGGTTAAGTGATTTGCTTACAGTAACACAGCCAGTGTGTGTCAAGAAGCATGTCTTTAAATCAGGCCTTTCTGACTCCAACACTGGTTCTTTAATATGCCCCACTGCTTTTTTATGAGTTATTATTGTCATTATATTTATTCTACATATGAATAGGAAGAATGAAATTATAGTGTAGGTAAATATTTGAAATAATTTATTCAAAATCTCAAAATCAAAATTCTGGTACTAGTTTGCTGTGATTATGATGCTGTTATTATAATTATTATAATACTGTATTGTGGTGTGGAAGGCTATAAAGGACTAGTAGGCTATGAACTGAATTCAGAACCTCCATTGTAGCAAATACATGCCTTTCAGAAACTCTCCTCACATAGTCAGCACCATACCATACACAGAACTCTCTTGTCAGATATTATGAGACCATTGCCAGAATGTTTGCATTGAATCTGCTTTAATATATTAAAATTTCTTCTCAAAGGGGTGGTTCTTAGCTGTCCGTTGTTAGAACCATGCCTTGTTTGTTTCTTTGCATCTCTGAGCCCCATAGCATGCAATACATTGAAGCTGTATTAAATGGAGCTGTAATTTCAGGGAGAGTAGGAATTAGGAAAACAAGTATACTGTTGGTGGAGTTATGAACTTGCCCAAACTTTCTGAAAAGCAATTTAGAATGAAGTGAGAAAGTGTACTAAACTCTTCATACCCTTCAACCCAGTGAACCCTCTGCAGACACATGTCCTAAGCACAACAAAGACAGAAAGAAAGACCCTATAAATGCCAAAATATTCACAGCAATATTTTTCAATAGTGAAAAGATTCCTGGAACAAAGTGAGAACACATTCATTGGAGAATGGTTTGATAAATTTATGTATCAATACAATGAAATATTCTTATGCTATAACAATTAATAAAAGGAATAATTGTAAATATAGGAAAAATCTGTATGAACTCTTATGGAATAACAAAAACCAGAAAAACAATACATACAATGACTATAATACAAAATACCAAAAATACCAAGAAGGTAGTCAACATCTGATTAATTATGAAGACCAAGGGAACAGACTATGAAACATTTCTCTTTTTTTAAGAGAAGAAAACTAGGAGGCTATTAGTGCAAACTGTCTAAGAATCTTTTAAGAGGGTATCAGTTGGTTTTGTTTAATCATTTTTGTTACAATTTTAAGTTAGGAGGGGAGAGAATTAACAAGAAATAACTATGTTATAAAAATAAAGATAGCAATAAAACTTAAATTTAAAAATGACCACTTTTGTTATTCACTGTATTTCCAGTACCTTTTAACTTCCAACCATTCCAACCAAGCATTGTTTTACTAATCTATTAGGCTAATGCTTACAATTGTGGTATTCTGGTACTGGTGTTAAATTTATAGTACCGGTTGCTTTGGGGTTGGTGCCATTAATGCTCATTTTCATGTAAAAGCCCATCAACATGATTTTGAAGTACTAACATTGGATGCAATCAATAGCTCTCAAATCCTAGAGAGGGAAAAAGATGGGGAAAAATACACTAAAAAAATCAGAGCCATAACCCCAAAGAAGGCTTATCTTAAGTGTGCCATGGGACATTCCTGAGCTAAATCCATGTTTCCCAGATCAAACATCTCTTTTGAAGAGAAATGTTAAACTAAAAATTTCTAAGCCAACTTGTCAGAGCCAGAGCATTTTTCCCCTTCATTTCCCCCAAACCTCTTACTCCTCTCTTCTCATTGCCTCAACCCTAAGCCAATCTTGTTGCATTTTATTACAAATGTCAAAATCTAACAAAGATTGGGATTTAGGACCACCTTATGCATTAATTTACCCATTGACTTCTCATGACATTAGATTTGGCCTTTAAGAAACCATTGATCAATATGGAGAGAGCAGTTTCATTTGAATGATGAGGTCAGAAACCAGATTGTAAACTGCTGAGAAGTGTATGTGTGAGAGAAAAGAGAAAGGGATGAAAATAAATATAGACAACTTTTCCTTGGAATTTAAATGTGAAAGAGAGGAAATGTAGAGCAATAGCTTGAGGGAATAGCTTTGGAAGGACAGTTTTTCTGCAATTTAGAATTCTTTTCATTTTTTTTTTGCATAAAAATCATTTCCCAATATGCCTTTCTCCTCTTCTCCCCCATCCCATAAAAAAGAGAAGTAGGCAAGCAAAACTAATCAATATAGCAACTATATCTTTTTTTTCTGATACATTCACCATTTATTTAATTTGCATTTTTCTATTATTGTACTCGTATCTTTTTCTCTTCTTGTCTTAGTTTCTTTCACTTTGCATCATTTCATGCAATTCTTGTCATTTTCTCCAATTTTTTCATAATCATCAATTATTTTACATTGTACACACACGTATCTGTTCAACCATTCCTCAATGGAACCCCAAAGCATCCATTTTATTCTACTATAAAAAGAGCTACTATGGATGTTTTAGTATTTAAGGGACCTTTCATTTTTGTTTTTGGTACACTTGAGATAAAAAGCCTAGTAGAGAAAATTCTGGATAAAAAGATATAAATAGTGTAAACTTTTCTCCAAAAGAAAAAGTAATTGTTTTCCAGAATGGTTGATGTGGAGAATTCATAGTTCCATCAATAATGCTTTAATGTGCCTGACTTCTGGGGTCCCTCTACCAAAAAAAGAGAGGCAGCCCCTCCAAAGTGCCGTGAGGACAGTTCATTTTTCTTCCAGCACTTCCTCTATATTTCTATTTCCAATAATTCCAGGGCTAAAGCTTCAGTATAATACAGTACCTTACAGAAAGTATTCAGACAACAAATGTTTGTTTCTGGTAATAATTATTTTAGGGAAGGAAAAAGAAAATGAAAGGTGATGCCCTGGCACTGAGAGGGAAAGAAAACCAAAGAGAGGCTGGAAACTTATAGAAAAATAGATGAATACTAGTCCTCTGGGGGATGGGGGCGAGGACTATACAGGATATAGGAGGGGATCATACACTGACAGAGAAAGAGACTGATACATAGACAAAGATGTAGAGACATTTTTAAAAGACAGAGGAAAAACATTCAGAAACAGAAGGAAGCACAACACAGATGAAAAGAGCTATATAAACTTTAAGACTTCGAGGAGCAATTTTCCCTTTGAAAGCTTTGACCCCAAAAGGCCAGGGCTCTGGATAAGAAGAACGGTCTAAGGGAAGGGGAGGAGGAAACTGACCTTTTTTTCATTGATATAACATGTGGTGGGCTGCAGGTGCAGCCCTGTTGCCTGCTCCCTGACACCCTGGCCCCTCCTCCCCATCTCCTCGCTTACCTCCCCTCTTCTTTTCCGCAGAGAATTTATTAGTGGGGTTAAGGCAGGCTAACTAAACTGTAGCCGTAGTGCAATGGTCCGCGGAAGAATGCTTTGATCCTGCCCCGGCGTCCGAGGATCCCTAGTAGATTACATTGCCAAACGCCAGGGATTCCCACAGCGTGTAAGGTCACAGGCGTTGCCGGTTCATCTGAAACAAATTGCCCTCTTTCTTTCCTCTTCCTCACAAGAAAAGATGTGCTGTGGAACGGGAGGTGTTGGGGAGAGAGAAAGTGACCCGCAGGATTGTGGAGGGATGAACTGAAGAAAAATAGATGGGCGGGGGAGAGGAAGAGGTAAGGGGAGACATGCAGCTTCAAGAAAAAGAGTGACATCGTTTGTGCACAGAGAGAAAGGGTGTCCCTGGCACAGTCCAACTTAAGATGCCATCACTTTGGGTTGGTTTCTCTGCAGCTACCAAATCAAACTAGGGAACAGGGTTCCTTTCTACATCTTACATCTGTTCCATGCCGGAACATCGGAAGGTATAGGAGTTAGAGATACTGAGAATGTGATGATTTGTGACTATGGCCTCTGAGAAGGGGGCACACCTCGGTGAATTGAATATGGGATAATTCTAGCGCCCAAAGATCTCTCTCCCACACAGGAAACTTTAAGTGTGCCTTGCACAAAACAGAGGGTTTTTAATTTCTGTAGAAGACTGTACTGAGTTTGGGGATGAAGTTTGGGGACAGTAATTCAGGCCAAGCAAAGACTCCTGATTCAATCTAATCCATCTTTCTATATGGAAATCTGGTCAGTCTTCCAGCTTGCCCCGGGTTTCTCACACAAAAGTATTCAAACTGTATATGGAAATGGAAAGAAAAGAGAAAATGGGCTTTCTTAGAACTTCCCCCTCACAAACTACTAGCTTTTAGATCCCCTCAAATTCCCTCTTTAATTATATTTAATTTAATTACACATTAAATTAAACATAGCACTTAAATTATAGCAAAGTAAATATAGCAAACGTTTAAGTACCTAGTATGTGCAGAATAGTAGGTACAGAACTAATTCGAGAGGAAGACCCAGGTCCAAATCCTATCAATTATTACCTGTTCTTGTCCACTACACTATATACTTGCCTCAATATAACAAACTTATATTAAGTAACTATTTGTTCTAGACACTTAGGAGATAGAAATTTTAACTAATTCTCAAACTCTTACTACTTCAAGCTTAAGATGTATATGTGTGTGTATGTATACATATACATACACACACATATATAGTGCACTATGTGTGTGTGTGTGTGCACTATATATGTATAATCTCCTTTGCTCTCCATAAGTTCTTATAATCTTTTGAGGTAGATGTTGGATTCTCCACTTTTTTACAAATGGAGCAAAGGAGATTGAGTAAATAAGTGTTTTTCAAAGGTCTTCCAGCCTCCAGAATTCAGCTTTATTCATACCAAGGTACCTCAAATAAAATTACTTATGTGAACATGTGAATAAAATTCTTTATATGAATCCCAATATAAACAATATGATAGTGGAATCACAAATCCCTTTACTATACAACTAAAGAAAGTTATCTTAGAAAGCTGATAATGGTTAGCTTTAGAATAGGTATCTATCCAGTTCCTTATTCTCACCCACAACTACCACTCTGAATTGTGGCCAGAATGTCTTCAAAGTGCCTTTTCTTTTTACTTTTACTCAAACTGGCAAAATTCATGAAGTTTAAAAGGGCAGAACTTTAAAAGGGAATATACTTGTTGGATTTTGTTTTGCTAACCACATCTGCTTTTATAAAAAATAAATCTACATTTAGTATACAATTCAATATATGAAAGTAAACAATAAAACCAGCTGTTATATAGTTCACTATAGTACTCCCAGATGTCTTAAGTAGTTTAGCAAATCTATAATGTAATAAATATCAATTGTACCTTTGCATGTGGCAAGCCCTGTTCAGCAAGAGATTTTTCTCTTTTGATTGCCTTTTAAAAATATGTTACTGGAGTTGTTGTCTTAAAACATGCTTGAAGTAGGGCAGTTTTATTCAAATATTATCCAGATGCAGAATCTTTGGTGAGTGAAGGGTATTTTAAAAGAATTTTCTAAATGTTTTTAAAATCTGTTCCGTTATACTACCCTACACCATTCATTCCATCCCATCCATACCCACACCACCAACTCCCCCCACCAAAAAAAAAAAAAACAAACCTCTTCAAGTAAAAAAAAAAGTTTAAAATTCATTTTTGGACTAAAGAATTCCAAATTTCAAACTTTTCTTTAGTCAAGATGTAAGTAAAATTGCTGCCTGGGTATAGCTTAAAGTTACTATAGTGAAGAGCAATACTGCAAAAGAGTTCTGTCAGTTAGAGTAGTAGCAAATTCTAAACCTAAGGAAATATTCACACTTTCATTCAAAGATCCTATTTTTACTCCTCAGAATTTTCCAAAGTTATTATCTTTATGGGTAAAATTTTCTGTGCATAACCTCAGCCCAATGGCTATCTTAAAAAAAAAGGGGGAAAGTAAAGTTTGAGAAAACTGTTTAAATGTATTATAAGTCACTGCATCAAAATTATATGTGATTTAAAAATCACTTTAGATTATGGGTTCCATGACTTTTTATAGATAGTAAATATGGCTGGACTATTTAAATTAATATTAAGTTTCACAAGTACATACCACTGATTTCTAAAGAGCTATATATTCTTTATACTACATGACATATATAAGCAGGTTTCTTAAGTTATTAAAAGAATAATAAGTAGAAGTCTGTTGTTCATTTAGCAACAACTTCTATGTCCTTTTCTTTTTAAATCTGTGGGAAAATAATCTAAAATGAATTCCCATAATAATAATTCCCATTATTTTGTGTCATAAAATAGAAGTAATAGGTTTAAGCAAAAGAGTCAAGCAATTCCATTTTACTTTTAAAACATTTTATAATTAAATGGCATTTCCCCCCAGGATAATTAATATCTTTGATCTAGATTTTAATAGATAAATCTTTTAAAATTAGTGCTACAATAATAACTTTACCTTTTAGATTCCCTAATTTTTGTGTTTGGTTAAATCCATGATTTAAATATTTCATTAGCAAAATGTCTTGCTGGTTTGCAAAAATTTACAAACCAGCAACTAATTAATATATATATATATATATATATATATATATATATATATATATATATATATATATATATATATATATATATATATATTTGACAGAGGAGACCTTTACTTTGATTTCATTGGTACACGGAAACTCCAATATGAGTTTTCCTTCTACCACTGTGGATCTGCATCTGCTGTGCAATTTATCATCTTAGGGAGTAGCCTAAGGGTACTGAGAGATATAGTATTGTCCCTAGGGTTACATAACTAATATGTCAGAAGGAGGATTTGAATTCACAGACAGGTCTTCCAGGCTATACTTAGGCTATGCCTATCAAAAAACTTCTTAAAGGAGGAAAGTCAATTGTTGTTGCTGCTACTGTTGTTCATTTGGTATTTTCTTGGGAAAGATACTGGAATGAGCGAAAGAACTCTGGGAGATGACTATGAACCACTACATAGAATTCCCAATCCTTCTATTTTTGTCCAACTGCATTTTTTATTTCCTTCATAGGCTAATTGTACACTATTTCAAAGTCCTATTCTTTTTGTACAGCAAAACAACTGTTTGGACATGTATACATATATTGTATTTAATTTATACCTTAACATATTTAACAAATTATTGGTCATCCTGCCATCTGGGGGAGGGAGTAGGGGGAAGTAGGGGAAAAATTGGAACAAAAGGTTTTGCAATTGTCAATGCTGTAAAATTACCCATGCATATATCTGGTAAATAAAAAGCTATAATAAAAAAGAAAGAAAGATACTGGAGTGGTTTGCCACTTTCTTTTCCAGATCATTTTACAGATGAAGAAACTAAGGTAAACAGGTAAGTGTCTTGCCCAGAATCACACAGCTAGTAAATGTTTAAAGCCAGATTTGAATGCAAGGAGAGAAATCTTCCTGATTCTATCCACTGTGCCACCTACCTTCCCACCTGACTGCCTTTGGAAAGTCTATTAGATGGTATTAAATCTGCTATGAAATTTATTTTTCCAGAACAATCAAGATAACTACATTAATGTGAAAAATAACTAAATGTGAAATGGGGACCAAAGTGGCTTTGTGACTAAGCCTAAATCTATACACCAAACGTGTTACACACAAAGCTACAAGTCAGACTGCAACCTAAACCAGATTAAAACGTAAAACATAAAACCAGATAAAACATAAATATTTAACAAAATAAATAAAAATATAATAAGACAGATAATATTAAGTAATGGTTTTCTAAGTCAAAATGATAGCAGGGGAAAAAAATGATAGCAGGGATCCTTATGATTTAGTGATCGCCTTTCTATTCAAATTTAACATCACTAAGCACTGACTTAGTTATTTTTGTTCCTTATTTGTGGATAATAATAATAAATAAGTAATAAATAAATAAATAAAATTTAAAAGACAACAAAAATAAAAGGAGGAATAGATAATTTGGAATGGGATTAAAAAAATAAGCCTTTCATTGTGTGTATGTGTGTAATATTGTAGTACTATATTATATATATATATATATATATAGAGAGAGAGAGAGAGAGAGAGAGAGAGAGAGAGAGAGAGAGAAAAATAACATATGTGTACATACATATATATGTATGTGAGAAACAGGGGCAAATAGCTGGCATAGTGAATAGAGTAGTAGTCACGGAGACAGGAAAACCTGAGTTCACATCCAACCTCAGACTCAAACCCTGGGCAAGTCACTTAACTCTGTTGACTTGCCTTTTCCTAATCTGTAAATGAGCTGGAAAAGGAAATGGCAAAACACTAATATCTTTGCCAAGAAAACCCCAAATATGATCACAAAGAATCGGATATGACTGAAACAAATGAACAACATACATACACAAATACTTAGTATGATATGTATCTATATATACATATGTGCATATATATATATATATGTGCATATATATATATATATATATATATATATATATATACACTATGTATATGGCATATAAAAAATACCAGCTCCTGTGACAATGTAAAAAAACTTCTTTCAAAAAGGAATTGTTTTGCGCAGCTAGGTGGCGCAGTGGATAGAGCACCAGCCTTGAATTCAGGAGGACCTGAGTTCAAATCTGGTCTCAGACACTTAACACTTCCTAGCTGTGTGACTCTGGGCAAGTCACTTAACCCCACCCTCAGGAAAAAAAAAAAAAAAAAAAAAAAAAAAAAAGGAATTATTTCATTCATTGTAAACTGTCCCTAACACACAATAGGCTTTTAATAAAGACTTGATTACTCCTTAAAAAATTTTTTTTGTCATTACCAAACAAGTCATCCTTTAATGATACATGTTTTATGTTAGTTTGGCTTTAATAAAAATCTTCAAATGAAGTTTTATGTCTCCATTTTTAAAAAAATGGTGGTAACATGGAAGAATGAATAAACTTGTACAAAAAGATGAACCTCCAGTAGGGGTGCATTCCTGTAATCCTTCCTCCAGGGGAGGTTGAACCTAGTGAAAACACTGGAGTTTCTGAGTTTCCATGTGCTAAAATGATCTATTTTTCTTGCTTAATCTGAAACAAAAATAATGACCTTCCAAGCATAGGAGGCCACAACTGCCAGAGACCCAGATCAGAAATGGAACACAAAACCTCTATGTTAATCAGCAGTAAAACTGGGCCCATCAGTGACCACTGAGCCCTAATTTAAGCAAGATAGGAAGAATCAGTTTTAAAAACCAAAAAAAAATTATATACATTGAAAATATTTCTCCATTTTTGGCTCACTCTACTATATCTGATGTCCTGTCTATTTTTTTTTAACTTTACCCAAAATAACCTTCCCAGGTTAAACTTATCACCTCTATTCTCTTCTTCATGCAGCTAACTCAAGCTTTGATAATACTTCCCTCAGGCTTCTGCCCCTCTGATTGAAGGGGTAATGGTAATTTCTCTGTATGGCTTCCTTTATAGAGGTCAAACTGGACTTTTGACTCAACTTTAGGAAGAGAACACATATAAATAGGATAGATTGGAAAGTTATATATTGAAACTATTATAAACTTTTAAAAACAAGATGCATGTAATAGAAATAGCTAAATATAATGCTTTTTTTCTATTCTATTTGGTATATGGATGGAAACGTCCTCTCTTTTTGATGTTTGTTAAATGAAAAATTAAAGATAAATTTTAAAAAGATACACATACACAAAAATTTCTTAATATCCTTTCATATTTTTCTGTAGAGGGCCACAGATAGTGGGGAAACTCTGAGTAAGGTATAAGACCCTTCAGCCCACAGGAAACCTGCTGAAAATATCTGGTGTGGCTCCCCATTTTCCCTTTGGAATTTCTTACCTCCCTTCCTGAGAAGTCAGGGAGGGCATGACCACTTGTGTTCTACTTGAAGCAAGGATACTTACAGCAGGGTGCTTATAGTTAGCACTTAGTGTGATTGATGAGATAATGATTCTTTAGTTCACACATACTTAGTGTGATATAATGATGTAATCACTCTAATTGGCATATACTTATTATGATGTAATGATGTAATCATACTGAAGTATTTAAGGGTTGAGAGGAGTGGAGACAAGATCTCAAACTTGAACACAGAAAGGAAAGACCTCAGTCACAGAGGAGACAAAGAAGACGGAGACAGAAACAGAAATTCTCTTGGTGGCTCTCCTGCCTTCATCACTTCTCCACCTAAGACCAAGGCTTGTCCAGAGATCCTCCAGAGAGTACTCCAGACATTACATTTTGGTGTCCAATGTGGGGCTCTAGAAAGCAAACGGTACATTTTGTCATCCCAACTTGGGGGCTTTAGGAAGCACACTGCATTTTTCTTTTTTTTCAGTTTATAAATAGTATTTTATTTCAATAACACGTGATGATAGTTTTCAACATTCATTTTCTTTCTTTCTTTTTTTAATTAATTTCATAATTATAACATTTTTGACAGTACATATACATAGGTAATTATTTACAATATTATCCCTTGTACTCCCTTTTGTTCCGAATTTTCCCCTCTTTCCCTCCACCCCCTCCCCTAGATGGCAGGCATTCCCATACATATTAAATATGTTACAGTATATCCTAGGTACAATATATATGTGCAGAACCTAATTTTGTTGTTGTTGTTGTTGTTACAAAGGAAGAATTAGATTCAGAAGGTAAAAATAATCTCCGGAGAAAAACAAAAAAAAAAATGCTAACAGTTTACACTCATTTCCCAGTGTTCCTTTTCTGGGTGTAGCTGATTCTGTCCATCACTGATCAATTGGAATTGGATTAGCTCTTCTCTATGTTGAAGATATCCACTTCCATCAGAATACATCCTCATACAGAAGATGTTGAGGTGTATAATGATCTCCTAGTTCTGCGCGTTTCACTCAGCATCAGTTGATGTCTCTCCAAGCCTTTCTGTATTCATCCTGTTGGTCATTTCTTACAGAGCAATAATATTCCATAACATTCATAGCATAATTTACCCAACCATTCTCCAATTGATGGACATCCATTCATCTTCCAGTTTCTAGCTACTACAAAAAGGGCTGCCACAAACATTTTGGCACATACAGGCCCTTTCCCCTCTTTAGTATTTCCTGGATCAAAGGGTATGCACATTTTGATAACTTTTTGGGCATAATTCCAGATTGCTCTCCAGAATGGCTGGATTCTTTCACAACTCCACCAACAATGCATCAATGTCCCAGTTTTCCCACATCCCCTCCAACATTCATCATTATTTGTTCCTGTCATCTTAGCCAATCTGACAGGTGTGTAGTGGTATTTCAGAATTGTCTTAATTTGCATTTCTCTGATCAGTAGTGATTTGGAACACTCTTTTATATGAGTGGATATAATTTCAATTTCCTCCTCTGAAAATTGTCTGTTCATATCCTTTGACCATTTATCAATTGGAGAATGGTTTGATTTCTTATTAATTAAAGTCAATTCTCTGTATATTTTGGAGATGAGGCCTTTATCAGAACCTTTAACTGTAAAAATGTTTTCCCAATTTGTTGCTTCCCTTCTAATCTTGTTTGTATTAGTTTTGTTTGTGGAAAAGCTTTTTAATTTGATGTAAACAAAATTTTCTATTTTGTGATCAATAATGATTTCTAGTTCTCCTTTGGTCACAAATTCCTTCCTCCTCCACAAGTCTGAGAGGTAAACTATCCTATGTTCCTCTAATTTATTTATGATTTCGTTCTTTATGCCTAAATCTTGGACCCATTTTGATCTTATCTTAGTATGTGGTGTTAAATGTGGCTCCATGCCTAGTTTCTGCCATACTAATTTCCAGTTTTCCCAGCAGTTTTTGTCAAATAATGAATTCTTATCCCAAAATTTGGGATCTTTGGGTTTGTCAAACACTAGATTGCTATTTCTATTCACTATCTTGCCCTGTGAACCTAACCTATGCCACTGATCAACAAGTCTATTTCTTAGCCAATACCAAATGGTATTGGTGACTGTTGCTTTATAGTATAGTTCTAGATCAGGTACAGCTAGACCACCTTCATTTGATTTTTTTTCATTACTTCCCTTGAAATTCTCAACCTTTAATTCTTCCATATGAATTTTGTTATTATTTTTTCTAGGTCATTAAAATAATTTCTTGGGAGTTTGATTGGTACAGCACTAAATAAATAGATTAGTTTAGGGAGTATTGTCATCTTGATTATATTCGCTCAGCCTATCCAAGAGCACTTAATGTCTTTCCAATTATTTAAATCTGACTTTATTTTTGTGGCAAGTGTTTTGTAATTTTGCTCATATAATTCCTGACTTTCCTTTGGTAGATAGATTCCCAAATATTTTATACTATCAGTTATTTTGAATGGAATTTCTCTTTATATCTCTTGTTGTTGGATTGTGTTTGTAATGTATAAAAATTCTGAGGATTTACGTGGATTTATTTTGTATCCTGCAACTTTGCTAAAGTTCTGAATTATTTCTAATAGCTTTTTAGCAGAGTCTTTGGGGTTCCCTAAGTATACCATCATGTCATCTGCAAAGAGTGATAGTTTGATTTCCTCATTATCTATTCTAATTCCTTGAATCTCTTTCTCGGCTCTTATTGCCAAGGCTAGCGTTTCTAGTACAATATCAACATTCATTTTTTAAGATTTTGAGTTCCAAATTTTTCTCCCTTTCTCTCCCCCTCCTTAAGGCAGCAAGCAATCTGATAAAGACAATATATATGCAACTATGTTAAACATATTTTCACATGTTATGAAAGAAGAAACAGAACAAAAGGGAAAAACCAAACACACACATACACAAATGAATAACTATTGGCTGTCAATTCTGAGCAGATCACTTACTCTCAACATGCCTCAATTTCCTCATCTATAAACTGGAGACAATAATACCACCCATCTCACAGGGTTATCATAATAAAAGTACTCATTAACCTTAGAGCACTATAGAAATTTGAGTGTAAATACTTCTATAAAGTGAGCTGTTTGTCACCAAGCCACAGAATCTCAGAGTTGTAAGGAACCACTGAGACCAGTTCAATCCATAACTAAATGAGAATTCCTTTCTAAGATTTACACAAATTTTGCTTGCAGTTCTCTATCTAGAGAGAACCTCCCACCTCCCAAGAGAGTCCACACCACCTTTGGCCAGCTCTAAGAGTTGGACAGCTAGGTAATGCAGTGTTAGAAGTAGCTAGGTCTACAAGGCATCAGAAATATGTAAATTCAAATTTAGCCTCAGTCATTAACTATGTGACCCTGGACACATTTGCCCTATTTGTCTCAGTTCATCTATAAAATGGGAACACACTAAAGAAAGAAATAGCTAATTATTCTAGTATCTTTGTCAAGAAATTCCCCTGGTAAAGTCTATAAAATCATCAGAGTGACACGGGACTAAAACAATTGAACAACAAATGTTAGAAGATTTCCCTTACCTCAAGTATAAATGTAATTTTTTGCAATTTCCACATATTGCTTCCAGCTCTGGCCTCTGTGACCAATAATAAATGAATTCCCTCTTCTATATGACAAGTTTTCAAATACTTGAAACTACAAATAAAGATACCTATGATGCTCTCTACTCCAAGTCTCTTCTACAGACAAAAGACTTTCATTTCCTTTATGCAATCTATTAATATAATATTAATGTCCTTCAAAAAATTTTGTGCCCAAATATTATATACAGTGTGTATAATATTATAGGCACAATCTGACTAGTATATTGATACTATTACCTGCCTAGGCCTGGGCACATTGACTCACCTGAAAAAGTCTATAATTATATTATCTTTCTTGGCTGTCACATAATATTAATATGATTAATAATGGCAAGTTTAATATGATCCAGTTTCAGATTAAGCTTGCTGTTCACTAAAAACTCCTAGCTCTTTTTCAAATTAAATTATTTGAAAGCAACATTCTAAGTGAAATGTGGCTTTGATTCTTTGGGTATTTAGGCATTTCTACATTATCATGGTAATGATAACTAATATTTATCTACCATTTTAATGTTTGCAAATTTCTTTATATGTGTTATTTCATTTGACCTTCACAAAAACCTGAAAGGAAGGTACTGTTATTATCCCCCATTTCAGAATTGAGCAAAACTGGGCGGGGGAGATTAAGGAACTTGACCAGGATCATACAGGAAAAATGTCTGAGACAGGATTCTAATGCAGGTCTTCTACACTGAAGCACCTGGAATACTATGCCATTTTGCTGGTAATGTTTATTCTCTGATACAAGATCATACTTGAAAGTATATGATGATGAAGGCAGCTAGGTGACACAGTGGATAGAGCACCAACCCTGAAGTCAGGAGGATTTGAGTTCTGACACTTAACACTTCCTAGATGTGTGATCCTGGGCAAGTCACTTAACCCCAATTGCCTCAGGAAAAAAAAAGAAAAGAAAAAAAGAAGAAAGACAGAAACTACATGATGAAAAATCTGTAAGGCACATCATCCCTATTCAGTTTCTTTTGTGACAGTTTCTTTTCTATCTAAAAAAGAAGTATGACACTTAGGGATGTTATAGTATATATACAGATATGTTATTTATATTTACACTGATGATAAAATAAGTAGGAATCTTCCTATCATGAATATATTATAAATGATGTCCAACTAATCTATAGGCATCTAAAAGCAAAAAATAATTGTATTCAGAATTAATAGAATATAATTAATTAATAGATATTCATTAATAAGTATTAATAGTTATTAGTTATCTATCACAATGATAGCACTTTAAGATTTGCAAAATGCTTTACAAAGATTAGCTTAATTTATCCTCACAATAGCCTTGGGAAATTATACCCATTTATTTATTATTTATTAGTCTCATTTTATGGCTGAAGAAACTGAGGTATACAAGTGACTCACCTGGGATCACACACTTTGTAAGTATCTGAGGCTGGATTTTAAATCAGATCTTCCTGACTCCAAGAACAGACTTCTATTTCCCATGCTATGTAGATTGCTCATGGAGTTACTTTATCACCAAGAATAAGACATAATTACTCATGTGTCCAAAGAACTTTAAGGCAACTTTCTTTTTTGCCCATTTTCTTCCCCCCTCCCCGAAATCTATGAATTTTCTTGTAACAAAGAACCAGAATGCCAAAGGCATACATAATTATGTTGGAGGATGTTCTTTTTAAGGTTGAAGTTTGAATTTGGCTACCAACACAAAGAAGCTTATAATCACAGCTCAAAAAACTCATCTTAAAGGACTGATTGCCTATAAAGACTTGTCACCAGGCATGCTAATTATTCCATGATTGCACTGAAGAAGTTGAGTGTGCTGGAATAGAGGATGATTAAAAAGTTTACAATGATATTAAGTATTATTACATTATTATTATTTTATTAAAGTATAGTCAATTTACCAACTTTTTATCATTTAAATAAATTTACCAACTTATCATTTTTGCCCTTTTTCAAGGAATGAGGTATACTCTTCTAAAATCTCCAAGTGTTATAGTATTATAGGAGGTTATCCAGCTTGTTTTGAAGAAGAAATCAACTAGATTGCTCGTAGACAAACAGGTAAGTAGTAAAAGTATTCTAATTCCCATTCTAAAAATGCTGAAACTGAGGATCAGTTGGATTTACCTACTGTACTATTGTACAGTTATTAAATGTCAGAGTAGGAATCACCCAGTTCAAAGTCTTGCTAAGAATTAATTATATAAATTAGTTTCTAGGCAGACTGGTTAACTATCTTAGTAAAAGTCATCAGCTAGCTAATGTTGCTATTGTTTCAGTCATGTCCAACTCATTCATGACTCAATTTGGTTGTTTTTTAACCTGCTGATTTTATAATCTTAATTTCCACATTTTCAAAGGAAAAAATATTCAAGCAGTTATGAAAAAGCTAAAGATAATTTTTTTGGTCTGTAGCTATTTTGCTCCTAATTGGCCAGAAAAACCTTATTAGTCAAAGAAAGATTAGCCCAATTTCCTCCAAAATAAAAATTACCTAATGCTGCTATAATCACTGGAGATACCACGATTATGAGGCTAAACTAGACCGACATCATCACAAATGCCTCCACGAAAAGCATGGTTGAGCTGAAATAGGAACGAATGGGCCTGAAGTAGCAACCAGTAAACAGTCAGAGGAATTAAGGTTCATCCGCATCTATGGGCTTGCTCTGAAGGATCATGTATCTTCCGATGGTGAGTTGCTGATTTCTCGTGAGGGTAAAAAGGTATTCCTAAATCCATAAAGGCCATATCACCTAATTAGAAAAGGAAGCCACCAGAAGGAATTTTGAAAACCCATACTTGCCCAGAAACATCTTGGACAAGACATTCTTTGCTCCGTGAGGCAGAAGAGGGAATGTTTGTAGCATTCTCCACACTTGGAAGGAGAATTCCCACCCACCTGTTTTTATTTGCATTCTTGACAATTTTTATAAAAGAAAAATCACATACCTGGGGAGGTAGATAATTGAGTTTTTCTTGGCAAAGATGCTAAAGTAGTTTGACATTTTCTTCTCTGATTCATTTTGCAGATGAAGAAACTGAGGCAAACAGGATTAAGTGAATTGCCCAGGGTCCCACAACTAGTAAGTATCTGAGGACAGATTTGAACTTGTGAAGATGAGTTTTCTTGATTCCAAGCTCAATCCTCTATCCACTGCTATCTCAACTAGCTAATGACCACTAAGCAATTAGCAAATTTTTAAATTGTTCCTGTACTATAAGATTTTTCTAACCTATATAAACTTCATTTTGGGTATTTCTGTTAGTTGTATTGGCACTTCACTGACATGATTTTTTTTTTGGAAGAAATCTGGTAATATAATACATCATACTTACATTTACTCTTTTTTTTCAAAGTTAATTGTTGGTAGTTCAAAACTCTTTCAAAATATCATGAGATCCTAAAGAGGACAGTTAAAAAAATAAAAAAATAAATCATTGAATTGGGGAAAAAAGGGGTTAATGAGTCAAAAATTATCTAACTGCCTGTTCTTTAGAGGATTTAAGCAGTGGCAAATAGAAACAAAAAAGTTTGTTGGAGTATGTGTGTTCTAGTATTAACTCTACCATTTAGTAATCATATGAAAGCCATTTACTCTGTATCTCCATTTTATCCTTGAAAGAAAGAACAATTTTGACTAATAAGCTCTTTCAATTCTGGATACTATGATTCTATTCTTCTTGTCTATTCTGCAGGTATGTTCCTTTTACTGTTCATTTTGGTAATAGCTATCCATCTTCCCTGATTTATCCAGGATAGGTTATGATATGGATATTTCAAAGTATAAAAATTCCTAAAGTAATGCATATTATTACTTTGATAGATGGAAGAAAGGGATAGATAACTCTCTCTCTATCTCTATCTATCTATCTATCTATCTATCTATCTATCTATCTATACTATTATTTTTTTTCTTGAAGGACCATTAAGAGAAGCAGTGAAGAAATAAATTTTAAAGTAATTTAAAAATCTTATATTTCATAGAATAGGTTTTTTAAACTTTTTAACACAAGTGTATACATACATTAGAGGCCAGCTTCTTAATCTATGGTTCATGACCTCATATGGAATCCCTTAACTGAATGTGGAGATTGTGAAATCATGATTATCAATAAATGTTTGGCTTGTATACTTATCTTTTATATTTTTAACCCAGCAGCATGTAAAAATGTCTTTGGTGAAAAGCATTCAAGTGTGGAAAAGAGTGGAAAAGTCCTGCAAAGGTTTTTTTTTTAATCTGGGCTTTATGAACAGAGAGAGAGAATGATAAAAATGTAGAGGTAATTATAGATGGTTTATATATATATATGTGTGTGTGTGTGTATATATATATATATGTGTATATGTATATGTATGTATATATATAAAGTTATATATAGAACTTGTTTATATACATAATTTATTCCCAATATATACATATAAACAAATAACTATAATTCAATATAACTGGTTTTCCTAATAATCCTATGTATTTTATTTTATGCATTTAAAAACATTTTTCTGGGAAGGAGTCCAGATTCACCAGGCTGCCAAAAGGGTTTATAATACAAACAGATTAAGAATCTCTACAGTTAATATGCCTCCCCTTGTATCAACCATTTAGATTCACAAAGATAGGGTTTATCAATGAGGTAGACAGCATATATTTACAAAGTGCCTGCTATGTATCAAGCACTAGACTATGAACTGATCATAAATTAGAGTTCTAAAAGATCTCAGAAGTGATCTAGTAAAGCCTCCTTATTTTACATCTGAGGAAACTCAGGCCTAAGTAAGTGTCCAAGATCAAAAATAGTAAGTGCAGAAGTGATATTCAAACTCAAGTCTCATAACTTCAACTTGATCCAATTCTCTTTCCACTGATAGAAATTTAGGGGATTTTATCTAACTGCTTATTATTAGAATCCAGGGGCTCTATAATGAATAGATTTTTAACATAAACTATAAATAATATTTCAAATCTTAACCTTAACCTAATCCAAATTCCTTATTAAATATTTGAGAAAAATGAAACTTAGAAAGGTAGTGAGTTGCCTAAAGTCATACAGCAAGGTAGCAAATGAGAAGAACAGGATTTCCTAAAGTGATGTTTTTGCTTCTATTCCACAGTTCTGCCTTCCATTTTAACTCAAAACTAAATCCAGAAGGAAAAGTAAATTTATTTTGAATGAGCAAAATAAGTTTAGTCCCAGTAGTCCTTAATCAAGTAAAAATTACTTTCCTGAGAACCCTAAATAAGGACCAAGACAGGAGATTTGAATCTATAGTTCTGAGTTTCATTAAATGCTGGTCAATAGGACAGCTTTTGGGGATTCCAATACCCAGGACCTTGCCCCCAAAATTCCATAATGCAGAGGACTTGTCCCCTTCCCAATACCATAGACAAACATTACAGGAAGCCCCCAGTCTACAATAGGCACAGAGATCATAATTATCCATATGAAATGACACCCTAGCAATACTTTTTTTTTTATTCCATGGGACAAGTTCTAGCTGAAAGAGGAGGCCCAAGTTCATTTTCCTGATGAAGGTAGGTAGGTCAATAGAAAAATTAAGATAAAAAGGTAACCTGAGCTGAGTAATGTGTACATGATCTGCAGCTTTATTGTATCCTTGCTATGTTAATTAGTATTAGGAACATGATGGATTGACAACACGTGTACTTTTCTCAGTCTAAAACCAGTCTTAAGAGTTTAGCACTCCATTAGTTACACATCACAGAAACCCAGGGGATGTTTACTCAAAAAAAGTATCACTTACAAGAGTGAAATGTTCTAATTCATTCCTGATCCAGTCTATAGAGAGAGATACATTAGCCACTGGTGAGAAGTACAACTACTGAGGGAGAGGGGAAGAGAAAAAGAGATGGAAGAGAGAGACAGACAGACATTCAAACACAGAGACAGAGAGAGAGAGAGAGAGAGAGAGAGAGAGAGAGAGAGAGAGAGAGAGAGAGAGAGAGAGAGAAAGAGAGAGAGAGAGAGAGAGAGAGAAAGAGAGAGAGAGAGAGAGAGAGAGAGAGAGAGAGAGAGAGAGAGAGAGAGAGAGAGAGAGAGAGAGAGAGAGAGAGATGGAATTATAGGCTAAGATAAGCTAAACAAATCTCCTCAACTCCCCCCATTTGTGGGACAGCAGTAATTCAAATCCTTAGTTGTTCATGGTAGAAACTCTGAGAGACAGGCGTTTAGAAGGACTAGTATTGATATTTCAATTCACTGTTCCAGAAATATTGATTATGAAATCATCTCAATTTTATAGATGTATAGAGATAGAAAGAGGTTAACAGTGATTTCTCCAAGGTTACACAAATAGTAAATAGCAAAGACAGTACTCACACTCTAAGACTCCAAAGCCAAGTATTCTTTCCTCTGTGCTATGTTCCCTCCATAGGAAATATATATCATAGCTTCTCATCTTGAAGTATAGTAGCACTTCCCTTAGAAGTGACCATGGCTGCCAAATGAGTACAAAAGCATGATCATTATTTCTCCACACATACTCTAGGGTTGGCGGGAATGCATAAACAGGCCTTTTTTGGTCAATATGAACTGATCCCAGTGCCTAAATTTTGGAAATAACCAAAACATTATTTTTTACAAAATTGGTGGGGGAAGTACAAGCACTATAAAATTGGACTCTTGAATATTTGTGTCAACCTAGAATATGATGCTTTGATTTCTGCATTGTAGATATAACTGAGAAAGAGATCACTGATAGCATTAATGATGAATTAAGTTAACTAAAAGCCATTCGAACCTGGGAAGAAGAAGTATTCATAGACATCTTATAGAAAGGGTTAAATAAAAAGCACCAGCACCAAATGGAACACTATTCAAATAGTCGGGGCAGGAATTTTTACTCAGTGCCATTATACAATTAAATGGTTCCTGGAAGGCTAGAAGACAGAATACATAAAGGACCAAGAGGTCTGAGGACTGAAGAGAACTTCTACACAATTAAGTGAACTCTAAGCCTATGCAGGTGGAGGCTAATTACCAATGGCAGATTTTCTGGGGTTGCTGAGACTGAGCGGATCATAGTTTGTGTTTCAGATATGAGTTCCTGAGAACAGAATTATAAAATTTAGAGCCAGAAATTATCTAAGAGGTCCAACCACTTCATTCCATAGTTGAAGAAACTAGCTAAGTAAATTGCCCAAAGATTCATAAGTAGTGAAGGACAGAGGTGCGTTTATTTGGGGTTTTTTTAAATTTATTTTATTCTGAACTTAAAAAATAAAATAAGCATTTCCATAGCATAGTAGAGTGGGAAGGGGGTTGTGATATGGGAGCCACCTGCCAGTGGCTCCTGGAGGTCTAAGTCAGACCTGTAGAATGGCTCTCTTCATGTGAGAAGAAGATGATGATGATGATACAAGGAGACTGAAAGGCAATTATGTTCTCTCTCCTCTCTCCTCTTCCCTCTTGCCTCCAATTTATTTCATTCCCAATCCACAAGGAATATCTTCAAAGACTGCTTTGCAACTCCTTCAGGGGGCAGGGAGGAATATGATTGCACATGAAACTGCAAAGCTATTGTATACTTGCTATTTCTTTTAAATATATAATAAAGTTATCATGTATTTTTTTTTCTTTCTTCCCCCCTTCCCACCCTAGAAATGGCTACTATTAGACACACACATGCATTTGAAAATTCTTCTATGTTTACTTCTATTTATCAGATTTTTCCCTGGATGTAGATAGTTTTCCTTCATAAAACCTTTGTAGTTAATTTAAATATTTGTAATAATCAAAACACAGGATTTAATTCCAGATTCTTTTACATAGCAGTACTCTTTCCCCTGTACTGTATTGCCTCTCTCATTTGACTCACTAGTATCTTTGGATCCAGAATTGGGAGAGGAGAAAGGGGCCCTAATGTAATCAGCAGAGAATTTGGACTGGATCAGTAGAGCCAAAAACTTCAGTTTATTGGGGTATAATTGTACTGGGGTCCTCCAGACCCATGTTAACAAAGCAGTGACCAATACCGACTGATCTAAGGACAGAGACAGCACTGCTCTTAACTCAGGAAGAAATCAGAGCAATTTGTCTAAGGCTAGGTCTAGAAGAGTGCATCCAAGAATCCTTCCATGATTCTATAGTAGCAGCAGAAAACAATTAAAAGGTCTAGCGGACTCTCCTAGACATAGGTGGTTAGATCACTATGGCAGAAGGAAGAGAAAACTGTTGCAATCATACCAGGAAACTAGACAATGATCATGGTGTTAACATGAGTTCAACATCAACTGCTTCCTGAATAGTACTTTTGAGCTTTTCTTGAATCATTAAGATGGAATTGTTTCCATAGGATATAGATCTATAGATTCTAGCAAGTATGGGCAAGAATTCTCAGCCATATGAGAGGGTGATCACTTATCATTGTTGATTTTATTTTATAATATCTTTTACCTCCACTATCACCAGTCTTCCCCTACTTTTACCCCTTCACTCCCCACACACAAAGGACTGGATGCCAAGTGTTTGCTTTTATTTGAACATTTAATTAAATATATAAAATATATGTATATAAATATATATAAAATATATAATTTGATTTTGGGTACATTTTATGAATTTCCTAATTCTACTCCTCCTTTCTCCTTGCTTACCTCTTGAGATAGAGACATCTTAGGCATCTCCTAAAAACCTAGATTGGACATTTCTAACACCAAGAATCCAGAGTTCTCAGAAGCATTGGCTATAGCCTTTTATATTAAAAAATATATTTTAAAAAATAAAGTATATTCAAAAATCTCAGTCATATCCAAGGACATATACAAATATGTCCATGCTCTTTCAACTGATAACTTCTACAGATTTCTACAGTCAAATTACAAGTGAAATTAGTTCAGTCTTAACCTACAATGGGGCAGCTAGATGGCATAGTGAATAGAGCACTGAAGTTGGAATCAGGAAGATTTCTCTTCATCAGCTGTGTGACCCTGGACAAGTCACTTAATTCTGTTTGTTTTAGTTTCCTCATCTGTAAAATGAACGGAGAAGGAAATAGCAAATCATTACAATATCTCTGCCAACCCCAAAATGGGGTCACAAAGAGTCAGACATGACTGAAATGACCAAACAATAATTGGCACAATTGTACTGCAGCCAAGACAAACTGGTTCCATCCTTCCATTCTTCTAAAGCTCTTCAGCTATACATAGAAAACACTCCCAAATTCATTTTTTGGAAATCCATGCCCTTTACTGGACAGAAATTACTTGATGTTGACCAATAAAGAGCAATGAGACTTTGAAAGATTATTTTCTATCTCATCCTTCGAGAGGGCGTTAAGAAATATAGATAGATGGGATATAAGAGGAGTTCTACCGAATTGAATAAAGCCCAGAGAAAGACAAGAGATAGGATGGCCAAGAACGGGCCCTGGGTCTGCCACCTCTTTGAATTATATCAAGGCATATTTGAGACACTAAACCAGATAGTGAGTGATATGAAAGCCACAGAGAATGGATAGGGAATAGAGGGAACTATTCATTCATGGTGCTGAAAAAAGAAATGCTGAATCTATCCTTTCCCATCCTTAGTTTCATTGCTATTTTCTCAATCTCCATTTCTTAAGAGTTTGCTTTATCTTCTAATCCTTTGTTTCTATATCTATATTATAAAGTTGTTCAAGAATCAAATGAGATTTTATGTGTATAGCATTGAGCACAATGCCCAGCATATAGTAAATATTATATAAATACTTATTTTCTTCCCCTGATCTTCCTGAAGCAGGTGTAAAAGGGAAATCAAGGTCCCTCCAGGGGAAGAATCAATAGTAAACTTTGATCAAGAGATAAACTAGAGAAGAATGGTGACACAGGTAAAATCCAGAAAGAAGCAATGGATAGTCCCAGAAGCAACAATATGAGCACCTCCTGCCTCCCACACACAATTACTAAAGTAAAATAATCCTTTTCCTTATACTTTCACTCAGATCTCTGACATCTCTTTCTAAATTTAAAGTCTGAACAAACCTTTCAGAAGGAATGGGAGGAGGATATATAAGGAAAAATGTGTTTTCTTCCTCCTACATAAAATCAAACTGCCATACTCATAGCATGAAAAACATTAAAGCCATGACTGGGTGATCCTGAAAACATCCTTTCATTTGTCTGAACCTATGTCCTATTCTGTAAACAAACAGATTAAGCTAAATTATCTCTGTGTTACTTTCCAGCTACAAAATTGCATCACATCTTTTAATGCATAATTTTAGAATCTTAGTGGGAAATTCTCCATGGAGCATTCCAAACGTCTAATGAAAATTCTATGTTGAAAATAAAATAGACTGAGTCACAAACTCTAGCAATTTTTTTTAAACTTCACTTTTTTTAGTGTTAAAATTATGTATATCATATCATTGGATGAAATGAAATCACATATGTAAAATATTTTTAAACTGTAAAGCTCCACATAAATGCAAACTACTATTATTAATTTTTCACTAGCAATAGTTATAAATGTCAGCTATATCACTGTTTTCTGATCTTACATAAATATTTGATGTAAGCTGTTGTTTATTGTTGTTTAGTCATTTTCAGTCTTCATGATTCCATTTGAGGTTTTCTTCATAAAAATACTATAGCATTTTGCCATTTTCTTCTCCAATTCATTTTTAAAATGAGGAAATCAGGTTAAGTGACTTACTCAGGATCACACAGCTAGTAAACATGTAAAACAAAATTTGAATTTTTGTCTTCCTGACTACAGGCCCACTGTTGTACAAAACACATTCATGACCTACAAGGAATTTATGCCCTATGAATAAAGCATGCCCTACCCATAAAATTTAATCTTTACCACCAGACATACCTACTATCTTCAAAATTTCCTTTCTATGCTTTGTTGTAGTTTCCAAAAGGAAGAAATAAGAGCCAACCATGTAGGGAATGGCTGAATAAGTTATTATATATGAATTAATAGAATATTATTGTTCTATATGAAATGATGAGCAGGTTGATTTCAGAAAAACTTGGAAAGACTTACTTAAACTGATACTAAGTAAAGTGAGCAGATATAATATTCGAGTTAGCTTTCTGGAGGTCCTTTGGACAGGCCTTGGTCTCAGCAGGATAAACACCACGAGAATAGACAAGAATAAAGTCCAAAGTTTTTATTGTTTCTTACAGTCTGTGTCTGTCATAGTCTAACCCAGTCTCCTCCAGTCTCCTCCTACAAAACCTGACAATCTGACAGTCTCAACAGTCTCCCCCGAATCTGATTTTGTCCCCAGTTTAAATATCCTATTATAATTACATCATTATAATATAATAAACATATGTGAACTAGAGAACCATTACATCACCATACTAAGTATTAAGTATATATGTGAATTAGAGACCCATTATCTCATCTATTCCACTGAGATAATACCTTGTTTCAAGTATGCTTCTCCAGAGTTCTGGCTCTCTACAAGCAGAACCAGGAGAACATTGTGCACAGCAACAAGAAGATTATGTGATAATTAACTATGATGGACTTGGCTCTTTTCAACAATGTGGTGATTAAGGGAATTGACTAGGATAGACTTGTGATGGAAAGTGCCATCTGTATCTAGAGAGAGAACCCTATGGAGAGTGAATGTGGATACAAGCGTAGTATTTTTTACCTTTTTGTTGTTGTTTATTTGTTTGTTGCTTTTTCTTTCTCATTTTTTCCCTTTTGATGTGATTTTTCTTGAACATCATGACAAATATAAAAATATGTATAGAAGAATTTCACATGTATTCCTGTATTAGATTGTTTGCTATCTTGGAGAGGTGGGAAGAAAGGAGAAAAATTTGGAATACAAGGTTTTGTAAAGGTGAATGTTGAAAACTATGTTTGAATGGATTTGGAAAA